>NW_027474457.1:0-41764 GCF_050947335.1 Megachile rotundata
AAGAGTAATAAGTATAGTAAATGTCGTTCTCTCGATCATACAAGCATAATATGGCTAATAATATGAGTTAGATTGATAATAATAAGAGTAATGAGTATAGTAATTGTAGTTCTATCGACCATTTAAGCATAATATGGCTAATAATATGAGTTAGATTGATAATAATAACAGTAATAGGTATAGTAATTCTCATTCTATCGATCATATAAGCATAATATGGCTAATAATACGAGTTAGATTGATAATAATAAGAGTAATAAGTATAGTAATTGTCGTTCTATCGATAATATAAGCATAATATGGCTAATAATATGAGTTAAATTGATAATAATAACAGTAATAAGTATAGTAATTGTCGTTCTATCGATAATATAACCATAATATGGCTAATAATATGAGTTAGATTGATAATACTAAGAGTAGTGAGTATAGTAATTGTCGTTCTATCGATCATATAAGCATAATATGGCTAGTAATATGAGTTACATTGATAATAATAAGTGTAATAAATATAGTAATTGTCGTTCTATCGATCATATAAGCATAAAATGGCTAAAAATATGCGTTAGATTGATAATAATAAGAGTAATGAGTATAGTAATTGTGGTTCTATCGATCATTTAAGCATAATATGGCTAATAATATGAGTTAGATTGATAATAATAACAGTAATAGGTATAGTAATTGTAGTTCTATCGATCATTTAAGCATAATATGGGTAATAATATGAGTTAGATTGATAATAATAAGAGTAATGAGTATAGTAATTGTAGTTCTGTCGATCATATCTGCATAATATGGTTAATAATATGAGTTAGATTGATAATAATAAGAGTAATAAGTATAGTAATTGTCGTTCTATCGATCATTTAAGCATAATATGGCTAATAATATGAGTTAGATTGATAATAATAACAGTAATAAGTATAGTAATTGTCGTTCTATCGATAATATAACCATAATATGGCTAATAATATGAGTTAGATTGATAATACTAAGAGTAGTGAGTATAGTAATTCTCGTTCTATCGATCATATAAGCATAATATGGCTAATAATATGAGTTAGATTGATAATAATAAGAGTAATGAGTATAGTAATTGTAGTTCTATCGATCATTTAAGCATAATATGGCTAATAATATGAGTTAGATTGATAATAATAAGAGTAATAAGTATAGTAATTGTCGTTCTCTCGATCATACAAGCATAATATGGCTAATAATATGAGTTAGAGTGATAATACTAAGAGTAGTGAGTATAGTAATTCTCATTCTATCGATCATATAAGCATAATATGGCTAATAATATGAGTTAGATTGATAATACTAAGAGTAGTGAGTATAGTAATTCTCGTTCTATCAATCATATAAGCATAATATGGCTAATAATATGAGTTAGATTGATAATAATAAGAGTAATGAGTATAGAAATTGTTGTTCTATCGATCATTTAAGCATAATATGGCTAATAATATGAGTTAGATTGATAATATTAACAGTAATAAGTATAGTAATTGTCGTTCTATCGATAATATAACCATAATATGGCCAATAATATGAGTTAGATTGATAATAATAAGAGTAATGAGTATAGTAATTGTAGTTCTGTCGATCATATCTGCATAATATGGTTAATAATATGACTTAGATTGATAATAATAAGAGTAATAAGTATAGTAATTGTCGTTCTATCGATCATTTAAGCATAATATGGCTAATAATATGAGTTAGATTGATAATAATAACAGTAATAAGTATAGTAATTGTCGTTCTATCGATAATATAAGCATAATATGGCTAATAATATGAGTTAGATTGATAATAATAACAGTAATAAGTATAGTAATTGTCGTTCTATCGATAATATAACCATAATATGGCTAATAATATGAGTTAGATTGATAATACTAAGAGTAGTGAGTATAGTAATTGTCGTTCTATCGATCATATAAGCATAATATGGCTAATAATATGCGTTAGATTGATAATAATAAGAGTAATGAGTATAGTAATTGTGGTTCTATCGATCATTTAAGCATAATATGGCTAATAATATGAGTTAGATTGATAATAATAACAGTAATAGGTATAGTAATTGTCGTTCTATCGATCATTTAAGCATAATATGGGTAATAATATGAGTTAGATTGATAATAATAAGAGTAATGAGTATAGTAATTGTAGTTCTATCGATAATATAACCATAATATGGCTAATAATATGAGTTAGATTGATAATACTAAGAGTAGTGAGTATAGTAATTGTCGTTCTATCGATCATATAAGCATAATATGGCTAGTAATATGAGTTACATTGATAATAATAAGTGTAATAAGTATAGTAATTGTCGTTCTATCGATCATATAAGCATAATATGGCTAATAATATGCGTTAGATTGATAATAATAAGAGTAATGAGTATAGTAATTGTGGTTCTATCGATCATTTAAGCATAATATGGCTAATAATATGCGTTAGATTGATAATAATAACAGTAATAGGTATAGTAATTGTCGTTCTATCGATCATTTAAGCATAATATGGGTAATAATATGAGTTAGATTGATAATAATAAGAGTAATGAGTATAGTAATTGTAGTTCTGTCGATCATATCTGCATAATATGGTTAATAATATGAGTTAGATTGATAATAATAAGAGTAATAAGTATAGTAATTGTCGTTCTATCGATCATATAAGCATAATATGGCTAATAATATGAGTTAGATTGATAATAATAAGAGTAATAAGTATACTAATTGTCGTTCTCTCGATCATATAAGCATAATATGGCTAATAATATGAGTTAGAGTGATAACACTAAGAGTAGTGAGTATAGTAATTCTCATTCTATCGATCATATAAGCATAATATGGCTAATAATACGAGTTAGATTGATAATAATAAGAGTAATAAGTATAGTAATTGCCGTTCTATCGATCATTTAAGCATAATATGGCTAATAATATGAGTTAGATTGATAATATTAACAGTAATAGGTATTGTAATTGTCGTTCTATCGATAATATAAGCATAATATGGCTAATAATATGAGTTAGATTGATAATACTAAGAGTAGTGAGTATAGTAATTCTCGTTCTATCGATCATATAAGCATAATATGGCTAATAATATGAGTTAGATTGATAATAATAAGAGTAACAAGTATAGTATTTGTCGTTCTATCGATCATATAAGCATAATATGGCTAATAATACAAGTTAGATTGATAATAATAAGAGTAATAACTACAGTAATTGTCGTTCTATCGATCATATAAGCATAATAAGGCTAATAATATGAGTTAGAGTGATAATACTAAGAGTAGTGAGTATAGTAATTCTCATTCTATCGATCATATAAGCATAATATGGCTAATAATACGAGTTAGATTGATAATAATAAGAGTAATAAGTATAGTAATTGTCGTTCTATCGATAATATAACCATAATATGGCCAATAATATGAGTTAGATTGATAATAATAACAGTAATAAGTATAGTAATTGTCGTTCTATCGATAATATAAGCATAATATGGCTAATAATATGAGTTAGATTGATAATACTAAGAGTAGTGAGTATAGTAATTGTCGTTCTGTCGATCATATAAGCATAATATGGCTAATAATATGAGTTAGATTGATAATAATAAGAGTAATAAGTATAGTATTTGTCGTTCTATCGATCATATAAGCATAATATGGCTAATAATACGAGTTAGATTGATAATAATAAGAGTAATAACTACAGTAATTGTCGTTCTATCGATCATATAAGCATAATAAGGCTAATAATATGAGTTAGAGTGATAATACTAAGAGTAGTGAGTATAGTAATTCTCATCCTATCGATCATATAAGCATAATATGGCTAATAATACGAGTTAGATTGATAATAATAAGAGTAATAAGTATAGTAATTGTCGTTCTATCGATCATTTAATCATAATATGGCTAATCATATGAGTTAGATTGATAATACTAAGAGTAGTGGGTATAGTAATTGTCGTTCTATCGATCATATAAGCATAATATGGCTAATAATATGAGTTAGATTGATAATAATAAGAGTAATGAGTATAGTAATTGTAGTTCTATCGATCATTTAAGCATAATATGGCTAATAATATGAGTTAGATTGATAATAATAAGAGTAATGAGTATAGTAATTCTAGTTCTATCGATCATATCTGCATAATATGGCTAATAATATGAGTTAGATTGATAATAATAAGAGTAATAAGTATAGTAAATGTCGTTCTCTCGATCATACAAGCATAATATGGCTAATAATATGAGTTAGATTGATAATAATAAGAGTAATGAGTATAGTAATTGTAGTTCTATCGACCATTTAAGCATAATATGGCTAATAATATGAGTTAGATTGATAATAATAACAGTAATAGGTATAGTAATTCTCATTCTATCGATCATATAAGCATAATATGGCTAATAATACGAGTTAGATTGATAATAATAAGAGTAATAAGTATAGTAATTGTCGTTCTATCGATAATATAAGCATAATATGGCTAATAATATGAGTTAAATTGATAATAATATCAGTAATAAGTATAGTAATTGTCGTTCTATCGATAATATAACCATAATATGGCTAATAATATGAGTTAGATTGATAATAATAACAGTAATAGGTATAGTAATTCTCATTCTATCGATCATATAAGCATAATATGGCTAATAATACGAGTTAGATTGATAATAATAAGAGTAATAAGTATAGTAATTGTCGTTCTATCGATAATATAAGCATAATATGGCTAATAATATGAGTTAAATTGATAATAATATCAGTAATAAGTATAGTAATTGTCGTTCTATCGATCATATAAGCATAATATGGCTAATAATATGAGTTAGATTGATAATAATAAGAGTAATAAGTATACTAATTGTCGTTCTCTCGATCATATAAGCATAATATGGCTAATAATATGAGTTAGAGTGATAACACTAAGAGTAGTGAGTATAGTAATTCTCATTCTATCGATCATATAAGCATAATATGGCTAATAATACGAGTTAGATTGATAATAATAAGAGTAATAAGTATAGTAATTGCCGTTCTATCGATCATTTAAGCATAATATGGCTAATAATATGAGTTAGATTGATAATATTAACAGTAATAGGTATTGTAATTGTCGTTCTATCGATAATATAAGCATAATATGGCTAATAATATGAGTTAGATTGATAATACTAAGAGTAGTGAGTATAGTAATTCTCGTTCTATCGATCATATAAGCATAATATGGCTAATAATATGAGTTAGATTGATAATAATAAGAGTAACAAGTATAGTATTTGTCGTTCTATCGATCATATAAGCATAATATGGCTAATAATACAAGTTAGATTGATAATAATAAGAGTAATGAGTATAGTAATTGTAGTTCTGTCGATCATATCTGCATAATATGGTTAATAATATGAGTTAGATTGATAATAATAAGAGTAATGAGTATAGTAATTGTAGTTCTGTCGATCATATCTGCATAATATGGTTAATAATATGAGTTAGATTGATAATAATAAGAGTAATAAGTATAGTAATTGTCGTTCTATCGATCATTTAAGCATAATATGGCTAATAATATGAGTTAGATTGATAATAATAACAGTAATAAGTATAGTAATTGTCGTTCTATCGATAATATAAGCATAATATGGCTAATAATATGAGTTAGATTGATAATAATAACAGTAATAAGTATAGTAATTGTCGTTCTATGGATAATATAACCATAATATGGCTAATAATATGAGTTAGATTGATAATACTAAGAGTAGTGAGTATAGTAATTGTCGTTCTATCGATCATATAAGCATAATATGGCTAGTAATATGAGTTACATTGATAATAATAAGTGTAATAAGTATCGTAATTGTCGTTCTATCGATCATATAAGCATAATATGGCTAATAATATGCGCTAGATTGATAATAATAAGAGTAATGAGTATAGTAATTGTGGTTCTATCGATCATTTAAGCATAATATGGCTAATAATATGAGTTAGATTGATAATAATAACAGTAATAGGTATAGTAATTGTCGTTCTATCGATCATTTAAGCATAATATGGGTAATAATATGAGTTAGATTGATAATAATAAGAGTAATGAGTATAGTAATTCTCGTTCTATCGATCATATAAGCATAATATGGCTAATAATACAAGTTAGATTGATAATAATAAGAGTAATAACTACAGTAATTGTCGTTCTATCGATCATATAAGCATAATAAGGCTAATAATATGAGTTAGAGTGATAATACTAAGAGTAGTGAGTATAGTAATTCTCATTCTATCGATCATATAAGCATAATATGGCTAATAATACGAGTTAGATTGATAATAATAAGAGTAATAAGTATAGTAATTGTCGTTCTATCGATAATATAACCATAATATGGCCAATAATATGAGTTAGATTGATAATAATAACAGTAATAAGTATAGTAATTGTCGTTCTATCGATAATATAAGCATAATATGGCTAATAATATGAGTTAGATTGATAATACTAAGAGTAGTGAGTATAGTAATTGTCGTTCTATCGATCATATAAGCATAATATGGCTAATAATATGAGTTAGATTGATAATAATAAGAGTAATAAGTATAGTATTTGTCGTTCTATCGATCATATAAGCATAATATGGCTAATAATACGAGTTAGATTGATAATAATAAGAGTAATAACTACAGTAATTGTCGTTCTATCGATCATATAAGCATAATAAGGCTAATAATATGAGTTAGAGTGATAATACTAAGAGTAGTGAGTATAGTAATTCTCATCCTATCGATCATATAAGCATAATATGGCTAATAATACGAGTTAGATTGATAATAATAAGAGTAATAAGTATAGTAATTGTCGTTCTATCGATCATTTAATCATAATATGGCTAATCATATGAGTTAGATTGATAATACTAAGAGTAGTGGGTATAGTAATTGTCGTTCTATCGATCATATAAGCATAATATGGCTAATAATATGAGTTAGATTGATAATAATAAGAGTAATGAGTATAGTAATTGTAGTTCTATCGATCATTTAAGCATAATATGGCTAATAATATGAGTTAGATTGATAATAATAAGAGTAATGAGTATAGTAGTTCTAGTTCTATCGATCATATCTGCATAATATGGTTAATAATATGAGTTAGATTGATAATAATAAGAGTAATGAGTATAGTAATTGTAGTTCTATCGATCATTTAAGCATAATATGGCTAATAATATGAGTTAGATTGATAATAATAAGAGTAATAAGTATAGTAAATGTCGTTCTCTCGATCATACAAGCATAATATGGCTAATAATATGAGTTAGATTGATAATAATAAGAGTAATGAGTATAGTAATTGTAGTTCTATCGACCATTTAACCATAATATGGCTAATAATATGAGTTAGATTGATAATAATAACAGTAATAGGTATAGTAATTGTCGTTCTATCGATCATTTAAGCATAATATGGGTAATAATATGAGTTAGATTGATAATAATAAGAGTAATGAGTATAGTAATTGTAGTTCTGTCGATCATATCTGCATAATATGGTTAATAATATGAGTTAGATTGATAATAATAAGAGTAATAAGTATAGTAATTGTCGTTCTATCGATCATTTAAGCCTAATATGGCTAATAATATGAGTTAGATTGATAATAATAACAGTAATAAGTATAGTAATTGTCGTTCTATCGATAATATAACCATAATATGGCTAATAATATGAGTTAGATTGATAATACTAAGAGTAGTGAGTATAGTAATTCTCGTTCTATCGTTCATATAAGCATAATATGGCTAATAATATGAGTTAGATTGATAATAATAAGAGTAATGAGTATAGTAATTGTAGTTCTGTCCATCATATCTGCATAATATGGTTAATAATATGAGTTAGATTGATAATAATAAGAGTAATGAGTATAGTAATTGTAGTTCTGTCGATCATATCTGCATAATATGGTTAATAATACGAGTTAGATTGATAATAATAAGAGTAATAAGTATAGTAATTGTCGTTCTATCGATAATATAAGCATAATATGGCTAATAATATGAGTTAAATTGATAATAATAACAGTAATAAGTATAGTAATTGTCGTTCTATCGATAATATAACCATAATATGGCTAATAATATGAGTTAGATTGATAATACTAAGAGTAGTGAGTATAGTAATTGTCGTTCTATCGATCATATAAGCATAATATGGCTAGTAATATGAGTTACATTGATAATAATAAGTGTAATAAATATAGTAATTGTCGTTCTATCGATCATATAAGCATAAAATGGCTAAAAATATGCGTTAGATTGATAATAATAAGAGTAATGAGTATAGTAATTGTGGTTCTATCGATCATTTAAGCATAATATGGCTAATAATATGAGTTAGATTGATAATAATAACAGTAATAGGTATAGTAATTGTCGTTCTATCGATCATTTAAGCATAATATGGGTAATAATATGAGTTAGATTGATAATAATAAGAGTAATGAGTATAGTAATTGTAGTTCTGTCGATCATATCTGCATAATATGGTTAATAATATGAGTTAGATTGATAATAATAAGAGTAATAAGTATAGTAATTGTCGTTCTATCGATCATTTAAGCATAATATGGCTAATAATATGAGTTAGATTGATAATAATAACAGTAATAAGTATAGTAATTGTCGTTCTATCGATAATATAAGCATAATATGGCTAATAATATGAGTTAGATTGATAATACTAAGAGTAGTGAGTATAGTAATTGTCGTTCTATCGATCATATAAGCATAATATGGCTAATAATATGAGTTAGATTGATAATAATAAGAGTAATAAGTATAGTATTTGTCGTTCTATCGATCATATAAGCATAATATGGCTAATAATACGAGTTAGATTGATAATAATAAGAGTAATAACTACAGTAATTGTCGTTCTATCGATCATATAAGCATAATAAGGCTAATAATATGAGTTAGAGTGATAATACTAAGAGTAGTGAGTATAGTAATTCTCATCCTATCGATCATATAAGCATAATATGGCTAATAATACGAGTTAGATTGATAATAATAAGAGTAATAAGTATAGTAATTGTCGTTCTATCGATCATTTAATCATAATATGGCTAATCATATGAGTTAGATTGATAATACTAAGAGTAGTGGGTATAGTAATTGTCGTTCTATCGATCATATAAGCATAATATGGCTAATAATATGAGTTAGATTGATAATAATAAGAGTAATGAGTATAGTAATTGTAGTTCTATCGATCATTTAAGCATAATATGGCTAATAATATGAGTTAGATTGATAATAATAAGAGTAATGAGTATAGTAGTTCTAGTTCTATCGATCATATCTGCATAATATGGTTAATAATATGAGTTAGATTGATAATAATAAGAGTAATGAGTATAGTAATTGTAGTTCTATCGATCATTTAAGCATAATATGGCTAATAATATGAGTTAGATTGATAATAATAAGAGTAATAAGTATAGTAAATGTCGTTCTCTCGATCATACAAGCATAATATGGCTAATAATATGAGTTAGATTGATAATAATAAGAGTAATGAGTATAGTAATTGTAGTTCTATCGACCATTTAACCATAATATGGCTAATAATATGAGTTAGATTGATAATAATAACAGTAATAGGTATAGTAATTGTCGTTCTATCGATCATTTAAGCATAATATGGGTAATAATATGAGTTAGATTGATAATAATAAGAGTAATGAGTATAGTAATTGTAGTTCTGTCGATCATATCTGCATAATATGGTTAATAATATGAGTTAGATTGATAATAATAAGAGTAATAAGTATAGTAATTGTCGTTCTATCGATCATTTAAGCCTAATATGGCTAATAATATGAGTTAGATTGATAATAATAACAGTAATAAGTATAGTAATTGTCGTTCTATCGATAATATAACCATAATATGGCTAATAATATGAGTTAGATTGATAATACTAAGAGTAGTGAGTATAGTAATTCTCGTTCTATCGTTCATATAAGCATAATATGGCTAATAATATGAGTTAGATTGATAATAATAAGAGTAATGAGTATAGTAATTGTAGTTCTGTCCATCATATCTGCATAATATGGTTAATAATATGAGTTAGATTGATAATAATAAGAGTAATGAGTATAGTAATTGTAGTTCTGTCGATCATATCTGCATAATATGGTTAATAATACGAGTTAGATTGATAATAATAAGAGTAATAAGTATAGTAATTGTCGTTCTATCGATAATATAAGCATAATATGGCTAATAATATGAGTTAAATTGATAATAATAACAGTAATAAGTATAGTAATTGTCGTTCTATCGATAATATAACCATAATATGGCTAATAATATGAGTTAGATTGATAATACTAAGAGTAGTGAGTATAGTAATTGTCGTTCTATCGATCATATAAGCATAATATGGCTAGTAATATGAGTTACATTGATAATAATAAGTGTAATAAATATAGTAATTGTCGTTCTATCGATCATATAAGCATAAAATGGCTAAAAATATGCGTTAGATTGATAATAATAAGAGTAATGAGTATAGTAATTGTGGTTCTATCGATCATTTAAGCATAATATGGCTAATAATATGAGTTAGATTGATAATAATAACAGTAATAGGTATAGTAATTGTCGTTCTATCGATCATTTAAGCATAATATGGGTAATAATATGAGTTAGATTGATAATAATAAGAGTAATGAGTATAGTAATTGTAGTTCTGTCGATCATATCTGCATAATATGGTTAATAATATGAGTTAGATTGATAATAATAAGAGTAATAAGTATAGTAATTGTCGTTCTATCGATCATTTAAGCATAATATGGCTAATAATATGAGTTAGATTGATAATAATAACAGTAATAAGTATAGTAATTGTCGTTCTATCGATAATATAAGCATAATATGGCTAATAATATGAGTTAGATTGATAATAATAACAGTAATAAGTATAGTAATTGTCGTTCTATCGATAATATAACCATAATATGGCTAATAATATGAGTTAGATTGATAATACTAAGAGTAGTGAGTATAGTAATTGTCGTTCTATCGATCATATAAGCATAATATGGCTAGTAATATGAGTTACATTGATAATAATAAGTGTAATAAGTATAGTAATTGTCGTTCTATCGATCATATAAGCATAATATGGCTAATAATATGCGTTAGATTGATAATAATAAGAGTAATGAGTATAGTAATTGTGGTTCTATCGATCATTTAAGCATAATATGGCTAATAATATGAGTTAGATTGATAATAATAACAGTAATAGGTATAGTAATTGTCGTTCTATCGATCATTTAAGCATAATATGGGTAATAATATGAGTTAGATTGATAATAATAAGAGTAATGAGTATAGTAATTGTAGTTCTGTCGATCATATCTGCATAATATGGTTAATAATATGAGTTAGATTGATAATAATAAGAGTAATGAGTATAGTAATTGTAGTTCTGTCGATCATATCTGCATAATATGGTTAATAATATGAGTTAGATTGATAATAATAAGAGTAATAAGTATAGTAATTGTCGTTCTATCGATCATTTAAGCATAATATGGCTAATAATATGAGTTAGATTGATAATAATAACAGTAATAAGTATAGTAATTGTCGTTCTATCGATAATATAAGCATAATATGGCTAATAATATGAGTTAGATTGATAATAATAACAGTAATAAGTATAGTAATTGTCGTTCTATCGATAATATAACCATAATATGGCTAATAATATGAGTTAGATTGATAATACTAAGAGTAGTGAGTATAGTAATTGTCGTTCTATCGATCATATAAGCATAATATGGCTAGTAATATGAGTTACATTGATAATAATAAGTGTAATAAGTATAGTAATTGTCGTTCTATCGATCATATAAGCATAATATGGCTAATAATATGCGTTAGATTGATAATAATAAGAGTAATGAGTATAGTAATTGTGGTTCTATCGATCATTTAAGCATAATATGGCTAATAATATGAGTTAGATTGATAATAATAACAGTAATAGGTATAGTAATTGTCGTTCTATCGATCATTTAAGCATAATATGGGTAATAATATGAGTTAGATTGATAATAATAAGAGTAATGAGTATAGTAATTGTAGTTCTGTCGATCATATCTGCATAATATGGTTAATAATATAAGTTAGATTGATAATAATAAGAGTAATAAGTATAGTAATTGTCGTTCTATCGATCATATAAGCATAATATGGCTAATAATATGAGTTAGATTGATAATAATAAGAGTAATAAGTATACTAGTTGTCGTTCTCTCGATCATATAAGCATAATATGGCTAATAATATGAGTTAGAGTGATAACACTAAGAGTAGTGAGTATAGTAATTCTCATTCTATCGATCATATAAGCATAATATGGCTAATAATACGAGTTAGATTGATAATAATAAGAGTAATAAGTATAGTAATTGCCGTTCTATCGATCATTTAAGCATAATATGGCTAATAATATGAGTTAGATTGATAATATTAACAGTAATAGGTATTGTAATTGTCGTTCTATCGATAATATAAGCATAATATGGCTAATAATATGAGTTAGATTGATAATACTAAGAGTAGTGAGTATAGTAATTCTCGTTCTATCGATCATATAAGCATAATATGGCTAATAATACAAGTTAGATTGATAATAATAAGAGTAATAACTACAGTAATTGTCGTTCTATCGATCATATAAGCATAATAAGGCTAATAATATGAGTTAGAGTGATAATACTAAGAGTAGTGAGTATAGTAATTCTCATTCTATCGATCATATAAGCATAATATGGCTAATAATACGAGTTAGATTGATAATAATAAGAGTAATAAGTATAGTAATTGTCGTTCTATCGATAATATAACCATAATATGGCCAATAATATGAGTTAGATTGATAATAATAACAGTAATAAGTATAGTAATTGTCGTTCTATCGATAATATAAGCATAATATGGCTAATAATATGAGTTAGATTGATAATACTAAGAGTAGTGAGTATAGTAATTGTCGTTCTATCGATCATATAAGCATAATATGGCTAATAATATGAGTTAGATTGATAATAATAAGAGTAATAAGTATAGTATTTGTCGTTCTATCGATCATATAAGCATAATATGGCTAATAATACGAGTTAGATTGATAATAATAAGAGTAATAACTACAGTAATTGTCGTTCTATCGATCATATAAGCATAATAAGGCTAATAATAGGAGTTAGAGTGATAATACTAAGAGTAGTGAGTATAGTAATTCTCATCCTATCGATCATATAAGCATAATATGGCTAATAATACGAGTTAGATTGATAATAATAAGAGTAATAAGTATAGTAATTGTCGTTCTATCGATCATTTAATCATAATATGGCTAATCATATGAGTTAGATTGATAATACTAAGAGTAGTGGGTATAGTAATTGTCGTTCTATCGATCATATAAGCATAATATGGCTAATAATATGAGTTAGATTGATAATAATAAGAGTAATGAGTATAGTAATTGTAGTTCTATCGATCATTTAAGCATAATATGGCTAATAATATGAGTTAGATTGATAATAATAAGAGTAATGAGTATAGTAATTCTAGTTCTATCGATCATATCTGCATAATATGGTTAATAATATGAGTTAGATTGATAATAATAAGAGTAATGAGTATAGTAATTGTAGTTCTATCGATCATTTAAGCATAATATGGCTAATAATATGAGTTAGATTGATAATAATAAGAGTAATAAGTATAGTAAATGTCGTTCTCTCGATCATACAAGCATAATATGGCTAATAATATGAGTTAGATTGATAATAATAAGAGTAATGAGTATAGTAATTGTAGTTCTATCGACCATTTAAGCATAATATGGCTAATAATATGAGTTAGATTGATAATAATAACAGTAATAGGTATAGTAATTGTCGTTCTATCGATCATTTAAGCATAATATGGGTAATAATATGAGTTAGATTGATAATAATAAGAGTAATGAGTATAGTAATTGTAGTTCTGTCGATCATATCTGCATAATATGGTTAATAATATGAGTTAGATTGATAATAATAAGAGTAATGAGTATAGTAATTGTAGTTCTGTCCATCATATCTGCATAATATGGTTAATAATATGAGTTAGATTGATAATAATAAGAGTAATGAGTATAGTAATTGTAGTTCTGTCGATCATATCTGCATAATATGGTTAATAATATGAGTTAGATTGATAATAATAAGAGTAATAAGTATAGTAATTGTCGTTCTATCGATCATTTAAGCATAATATGGCTAATAATATGAGTTAGATTGATAATAATAACAGTAATAAGTATAGTAATTGTCGTTCTATCGATAATATAAGCATAATATGGCTAATAATATGAGTTAGATTGATAATAATAACAGTAATAAGTATAGTAATTGTCGTTCTATCGATAATATAACCATAATATGGCTAATAATATGAGTTAGATTGATAATACTAAGAGTAGTGAGTATAGTAATTGTCGTTCTATCGATCATATAAGCATAATATGGCTAGTAATATGAGTTACATTGATAATAATAAGTGTAATAAGTATAGTAATTGTCGTTCTATCGATCATATAAGCATAATATGGCTAATAATATGCGTTAGATTGATAATAATAAGAGTAATGAGTATAGTAATTGTGGTTCTATCGATCATTTAAGCATAATATGGCTAATAATATGAGTTAGATTGATAATAATAACAGTAATAGGTATAGTAATTGTCGTTCTATCGATCATTTAAGCATAATATGGGTAATAATATGAGTTAGATTGATAATAATAAGAGTAATGAGTATAGTAATTGTAGTTCTGTCGATCATATCTGCATAATATGGTTAATAATATGAGTTAGATTGATAATAATAAGAGTAATAAGTATAGTAATTGTCGTTCTATCGATCATATAAGCATAATATGGCTAATAATATGAGTTAGATTGATAATAATAAGAGTAATAAGTATACTAGTTGTCGTTCTCTCGATCATATAAGCATAATATGGCTAATAATATGAGTTAGAGTGATAACACTAAGAGTAGTGAGTATAGTAATTCTCATTCTATCGATCATATAAGCATAATATGGCTAATAATACGAGTTAGATTGATAATAATAAGAGTAATAAGTATAGTAATTGCCGTTCTATCGATCATTTAAGCATAATATGGCTAATAATATGAGTTAGATTGATAATATTAACAGTAATAGGTATTGTAATTGTCGTTCTATCGATAATATAAGCATAATATGGCTAATAATATGAGTTAGATTGATAATACTAAGAGTAGTGAGTATAGTAATTCTCGTTCTATCGATCATATAAGCATAATATGGCTAATAATACAAGTTAGATTGATAATAATAAGAGTAATAACTACAGTAATTGTCGTTCTATCGATCATATAAGCATAATAAGGCTAATAATATGAGTTAGAGTGATAATACTAAGAGTAGTGAGTATAGTAATTCTCATTCTATCGATCATATAAGCATAATATGGCTAATAATACGAGTTAGATTGATAATAATAAGAGTAATAAGTATAGTAATTGTCGTTCTATCGATAATATAACCATAATATGGCCAATAATATGAGTTAGATTGATAATAATAACAGTAATAAGTATAGTAATTGTCGTTCTATCGATAATATAAGCATAATATGGCTAATAATATGAGTTAGATTGATAATACTAAGAGCAGTGAGTATAGTAATTGTCGTTCTATCGATCATATAAGCATAATATGGCTAATAATATGAGTTAGATTGATAATAATAAGAGTAATAAGTATAGTATTTGTCGTTCTATCGATCATATAAGCATAATATGGCTAATAATACGAGTTAGATTGATAATAATAAGAGTAATAACTACAGTAATTGTCGTTCTATCGATCATATAAGCATAATAAGGCTAATAATATGAGTTAGAGTGATAATACTAAGAGTAGTGAGTATAGTAATTCTCATCCTATCGATCATATAAGCATAATGTGGCTAATAATACGAGTTAGATTGATAATAATAAGAGTAATAAGTATAGTAATTGTCGTTCTATCGATCATTTAATCATAATATGGCTAATCATATGAGTTAGATTGATAATACTAAGAGTAGTGGGTATAGTAATTGTCGTTCTATCGATCATATAAGCATAATATGGCTAATAATATGAGTTAGATTGATAATAATAAGAGTAATGAGTATAGTAATTGTAGTTCTATCGATCATTTAAGCATAATATGGCTAATAATATGAGTTAGATTGATAATAATAAGAGTAATGAGTATAGTAATTCTAGTTCTATCGATCATATCTGCATAATATGGTTAATAATATGAGTTAGATTGATAATAATAAGAGTAATGAGTATAGTAATTGTAGTTCTATCGATCATTTAAGCATAATATGGCTAATAATATGAGTTAGATTGATAATAATAAGAGTAATAAGTATAGTAAATGTCGTTCTCTCGATCATACAAGCATAATATGGCTAATAATATGAGTTAGATTGATAATAATAAGAGTAATGAGTATAGTAATTGTAGTTCTATCGACCATTTAAGCATAATATGGCTAATAATATGAGTTAGATTGATAATAATAACAGTAATAGGTATAGTAATTCTCATTCTATCGATCATATAAGCATAATATGGCTAATAATACGAGTTAGATTGATAATAATAAGAGTAATAAGTATAGTAATTGTCGTTCTATCGATAATATAAGCATAATATGGCTAATAATATGAGTTAAATTGATAATAATAACAGTAATAAGTATAGTAATTGTCGTTCTATCGATAATATAACCATAATATGGCTAATAATATGAGTTAGATTGATAATACTAAGAGTAGTGAGTATAGTAATTGTCGTTCTATCGATCATATAAGCATAATATGGCTAGTAATATGAGTTACATTGATAATAATAAGTGTAATAAATATAGTAATTGTCGTTCTATCGATCATATAAGCATAAAATGGCTAAAAATATGCGTTAGATTGATAATAATAAGAGTAATGAGTATAGTAATTGTGGTTCTATCGATCATTTAAGCATAATATGGCTAATAATATGAGTTAGATTGATAATAATAACAGTAATAGGTATAGTAATTGTAGTTCTATCGATCATTTAAGCATAATATGGGTAATAATATGAGTTAGATTGATAATAATAAGAGTAATGAGTATAGTAATTGTAGTTCTGTCGATCATATCTGCATAATATGGTTAATAATATGAGTTAGATTGATAATAATAAGAGTAATAAGTATAGTAATTGTCGTTCTATCGATCATTTAAGCATAATATGGCTAATAATATGAGTTAGATTGATAATAATAACAGTAATAAGTATAGTAATTGTCGTTCTATCGATAATATAACCATAATATGGCTAATAATATGAGTTAGATTGATAATACTAAGAGTAGTGAGTATAGTAATTCTCGTTCTATCGATCATATAAGCATAATATGGCTAATAATATGAGTTAGATTGATAATAATAAGAGTAATGAGTATAGTAATTGTAGTTCTATCGATCATTTAAGCATAATATGGCTAATAATATGAGTTAGATTGATAATAATAAGAGTAATAAGTATAGTAATTGTCGTTCTCTCGATCATACAAGCATAATATGGCTAATAATATGAGTTAGAGTGATAATACTAAGAGTAGTGAGTATAGTAATTCTCATTCTATCGATCATATAAGCATAATATGGCTAATAATATGAGTTAGATTGATAATACTAAGAGTAGTGAGTATAGTAATTCTCGTTCTATCAATCATATAAGCATAATATGGCTAATAATATGAGTTAGATTGATAATAATAAGAGTAATGAGTATAGAAATTGTTGTTCTATCGATCATTTAAGCATAATATGGCTAATAATATGAGTTAGATTGATAATATTAACAGTAATAAGTATAGTAATTGTCGTTCTATCGATAATATAACCATAATATGGCCAATAATATGAGTTAGATTGATAATAATAAGAGTAATGAGTATAGTAATTGTAGTTCTGTCGATCATATCTGCATAATATGGTTAATAATATGAGTTAGATTGATAATAATAAGAGTAATAAGTATAGTAATTGTCGTTCTATCGATCATTTAAGCATAATATGGCTAATAATATGAGTTAGATTGATAATAATAACAGTAATAAGTATAGTAATTGTCGTTCTATCGATAATATAAGCATAATATGGCTAATAATATGAGTTAGATTGATAATAATAACAGTAATAAGTATAGTAATTGTCGTTCTATCGATAATATAACCATAATATGGCTAATAATATGAGTTAGATTGATAATACTAAGAGTAGTGAGTATAGTAATTGTCGTTCTATCGATCATATAAGCATAATATGGCTAATAATATGCGTTAGATTGATAATAATAAGAGTAATGAGTATAGTAATTGTGGTTCTATCGATCATTTAAGCATAATATGGCTAATAATATGAGTTAGATTGATAATAATAACAGTAATAGGTATAGTAATTGTCGTTCTATCGATCATTTAAGCATAATATGGGTAATAATATGAGTTAGATTGATAATAATAAGAGTAATGAGTATAGTAATTGTAGTTCTATCGATAATATAACCATAATATGGCTAATAATATGAGTTAGATTGATAATACTAAGAGTAGTGAGTATAGTAATTGTCGTTCTATCGATCATATAAGCATAATATGGCTAGTAATATGAGTTACATTGATAATAATAAGTGTAATAAGTATAGTAATTGTCGTTCTATCGATCATATAAGCATAATATGGCTAATAATATGCGTTAGATTGATAATAATAAGAGTAATGAGTATAGTAATTGTGGTTCTATCGATCATTTAAGCATAATATGGCTAATAATATGAGTTAGATTGATAATAATAACAGTAATAGGTATACTAGTTGTCGTTCTCTCGATCATATAAGCATAATATGGCTAATAATATGAGTTAGAGTGATAACACTAAGAGTAGTGAGTATAGTAATTCTCATTCTATCGATCATATAAGCATAATATGGCTAATAATACGAGTTAGATTGATAATAATAAGAGTAATAAGTATAGTAATTGCCGTTCTATCGATAATATAACCATGATATGGCCAATAATATGAGTTAGATTGATAATAATAACAGTAATAAGTATAGTAATTGTCGTTCTATCGATAATATAAGCATAATATGGCTAATAATATGAGTTAGATTGATAATAATAAGAGTAATGAGTATAGTAATTGTGGTTCTATCGATCATTTAAGCATACTATGGCTAATAATATGAGTTAGATTGATAATAATAACAGTAATAGGTATAGTAATTGTCGTTCTATCGATCATTTAAGCATAATATGGGTAATAATATGAGTTAGATTGATAATAATAAGAGTAATGAGTATAGTAATTGTAGTTCTGTCGATCATATCTGCATAATATGGTTAATAATATGAGTTAGATTGATAATAATAAGAGTAATAAGTATAGTAATTGTCGTTCTATCGATCATATAAGCATAATATGGCTAATAATATGAGTTAGATTGATAATAATAAGAGTAATAAGTATACTAGTTGTCGTTCTCTCGATCATATAAGCATAATATGGCTAATAATATGAGTTAGAGTGATAACACTAAGAGTAGTGAGTATAGTAATTCTCATTCTATCGATCATATAAGCATAATATGGCTAATAATACGAGTTAGATTGATAATAATAAGAGTAATAAGTATAGTAATTGCCGTTCTATCGATCATTTAAGCATAATATGGCTAATAATATGAGTTAGATTGATAATATTAACAGTAATAGGTATTGTAATTGTCGTTCTATCGATAATATAAGCATAATATGGCTAATAATATGAGTTAGATTGATAATACTAAGAGTAGTGAGTATAGTAATTCTCGTTCTATCGATCATATAAGCATAATATGGCTAATAATACAAGTTAGATTGATAATAATAAGAGTAATAACTACAGTAATTGTCGTTCTATCGATAATATAAGCATAATATGGCTAATAATATGAGTTAGATTGATAATACTAAGAGTAGTGAGTATAGTAATTGTCGTTCTATCGATCATATAAGCATAATATGGCTAATAATATGAGTTAGATTGATAATAATAAGAGTAATAAGTATAGTATTTGTCGTTCTATCGATCATATAAGCATAATATGGCTAATAATACGAGTTAGATTGATAATAATAAGAGTAATAACTACAGTAATTGTCGTTCTATCGATCATATAAGCATAATAAGGCTAATAATATGAGTTAGAGTGATAATACTAAGAGTAGTGAGTATAGTAATTCTCATCCTATCGATCATATAAGCATAATATGGCTAATAATACGAGTTAGATTGATAATAATAAGAGTAATAAGTATAGTAATTGTCGTTCTATCGATCATTTAATCATAATATGGCTAATCATATGAGTTAGATTGATAATACTAAGAGTAGTGGGTATAGTAATTGTCGTTCTATCGATCATATAAGCATAATATGGCTAATAATATGAGTTAGATTGATAATAATAAGAGTAATGAGTATAGTAATTGTAGTTCTATCGATCATTTAAGCATAATATGGCTAATAATATGAGTTAGATTGATAATAATAAGAGTAATGAGTATAGTAATTCTAGTTCTATCGATCATATCTGCATAATATGGTTAATAATATGAGTTAGATTGATAATAATAAGAGTAATGAGTATAGTAATTGTAGTTCTATCGATCATTTAAGCATAATATGGCTAATAATATGAGTTAGATTGATAATAATAAGAGTAATAAGTATAGTAAATGTCGTTCTCTCGATCATACAAGCATAATATGGCTAATAATATGAGTTAGATTGATAATAATAAGAGTAATGAGTATAGTAATTGTAGTTCTATCGACCATTTAAGCATAATATGGCTAATAATATGAGTTAGATTGATAATAATAACAGTAATAGGTATAGTAATTCTCATTCTATCGATCATATAAGCATAATATGGCTAATAATACGAGTTAGATTGATAATAATAAGAGTAATAAGTATAGTAATTGTCGTTCTATCGATAATATAAGCATAATATGGCTAATAATATGAGTTAAATTGATAATAATAACAGTAATAAGTATAGTAATTGTCGTTCTATCGATAATATAACCATAATATGGCTAATAATATGAGTTAGATTGATAATACTAAGAGTAGTGAGTATAGTAATTGTCGTTCTATCGATCATATAAGCATAATATGGCTAGTAATATGAGTTACATTGATAATAATAAGTGTAATAAATATAGTAATTGTCGTTCTATCGATCATATAAGCATAAAATGGCTAAAAATATGCGTTAGATTGATAATAATAAGAGTAATGAGTATAGTAATTGTGGTTCTATCGATCATTTAAGCATAATATGGCTAATAATATGAGTTAGATTGATAATAATAACAGTAATAGGTATAGTAATTGTAGTTCTATCGATCATTTAAGCATAATATGGGTAATAATATGAGTTAGATTGATAATAATAAGAGTAATGAGTATAGTAATTGTAGTTCTGTCGATCATATCTGCATAATATGGTTAATAATATGAGTTAGATTGATAATAATAAGAGTAATAAGTATAGTAATTGTCGTTCTATCGATCATTTAAGCATAATATGGCTAATAATATGAGTTAGATTGATAATAATAACAGTAATAAGTATAGTAATTGTCGTTCTATCGATAATATAACCATAATATGGCTAATAATATGAGTTAGATTGATAATACTAAGAGTAGTGAGTATAGTAATTCTCGTTCTATCGATCATATAAGCATAATATGGCTAATAATATGAGTTAGATTGATAATAATAAGAGTAATGAGTATAGTAATTGTAGTTCTATCGATCATTTAAGCATAATATGGCTAATAATATGAGTTAGATTGATAATAATAAGAGTAATAAGTATAGTAATTGTCGTTCTCTCGATCATACAAGCATAATATGGCTAATAATATGAGTTAGAGTGATAATACTAAGAGTAGTGAGTATAGTAATTCTCATTCTATCGATCATATAAGCATAATATGGCTAATAATATGAGTTAGATTGATAATACTAAGAGTAGTGAGTATAGTAATTCTCGTTCTATCAATCATATAAGCATAATATGGCTAATAATATGAGTTAGATTGATAATAATAAGAGTAATGAGTATAGAAATTGTTGTTCTATCGATCATTTAAGCATAATATGGCTAATAATATGAGTTAGATTGATAATATTAACAGTAATAAGTATAGTAATTGTCGTTCTATCGATAATATAACCATAATATGGCCAATAATATGAGTTAGATTGATAATAATAAGAGTAATGAGTATAGTAATTGTAGTTCTGTCGATCATATCTGCATAATATGGTTAATAATATGACTTAGATTGATAATAATAAGAGTAATAAGTATAGTAATTGTCGTTCTATCGATCATTTAAGCATAATATGGCTAATAATATGAGTTAGATTGATAATAATAACAGTAATAAGTATAGTAATTGTCGTTCTATCGATAATATAAGCATAATATGGCTAATAATATGAGTTAGATTGATAATAATAACAGTAATAAGTATAGTAATTGTCGTTCTATCGATAATATAACCATAATATGGCTAATAATATGAGTTAGATTGATAATACTAAGAGTAGTGAGTATAGTAATTGTCGTTCTATCGATCATATAAGCATAATATGGCTAATAATATGCGTTAGATTGATAATAATAAGAGTAATGAGTATAGTAATTGTGGTTCTATCGATCATTTAAGCATAATATGGCTAATAATATGAGTTAGATTGATAATAATAACAGTAATAGGTATAGTAATTGTCGTTCTATCGATCATTTAAGCATAATATGGGTAATAATATGAGTTAGATTGATAATAATAAGAGTAATGAGTATAGTAATTGTAGTTCTATCGATAATATAACCATAATATGGCTAATAATATGAGTTAGATTGATAATACTAAGAGTAGTGAGTATAGTAATTGTCGTTCTATCGATCATATAAGCATAATATGGCTAGTAATATGAGTTACATTGATAATAATAAGTGTAATAAGTATAGTAATTGTCGTTCTATCGATCATATAAGCATAATATGGCTAATAATATGCGTTAGATTGATAATAATAAGAGTAATGAGTATAGTAATTGTGGTTCTATCGATCATTTAAGCATAATATGGCTAATAATATGAGTTAGATTGATAATAATAACAGTAATAGGTATAGTAATTGTCGTTCTATCGATCATTTAAGCATAATATGGGTAATAATATGAGTTAGATTGATAATAATAAGAGTAATGAGTATAGTAATTGTAGTTCTGTCGATCATATCTGCATAATATGGTTAATAATATGAGTTAGATTGATAATAATAAGAGTAATAAGTATAGTAATTGTCGTTCTATCGATCATATAAGCATAATATGGCTAATAATATGAGTTAGATTGATAATAATAAGAGTAATAAGTATACTAATTGTCGTTCTCTCGATCATATAAGCATAATATGGCTAATAATATGAGTTAGAGTGATAACACTAAGAGTAGTGAGTATAGTAATTCTCATTCTATCGATCATATAAGCATAATATGGCTAATAATACGAGTTAGATTGATAATAATAAGAGTAATAAGTATAGTAATTGCCGTTCTATCGATCATTTAAGCATAATATGGCTAATAATATGAGTTAGATTGATAATATTAACAGTAATAGGTATTGTAATTGTCGTTCTATCGATAATATAAGCATAATATGGCTAATAATATGAGTTAGATTGATAATACTAAGAGTAGTGAGTATAGTAATTCTCGTTCTATCGATCATATAAGCATAATATGGCTAATAATATGAGTTAGATTGATAATAATAAGAGTAACAAGTATAGTATTTGTCGTTCTATCGATCATATAAGCATAATATGGCTAATAATACAAGTTAGATTGATAATAATAAGAGTAATAACTACAGTAATTGTCGTTCTATCGATCATATAAGCATAATAAGGCTAATAATATGAGTTAGAGTGATAATACTAAGAGTAGTGAGTATAGTAATTCTCATTCTATCGATCATATAAGCATAATATGGCTAATAATACGAGTTAGATTGATAATAATAAGAGTAATAAGTATAGTAATTGTCGTTCTATCGATAATATAACCATAATATGGCCAATAATATGAGTTAGATTGATAATAATAACAGTAATAAGTATAGTAATTGTCGTTCTATCGATAATATAAGCATAATATGGCTAATAATATGAGTTAGATTGATAATACTAAGAGTAGTGAGTATAGTAATTGTCGTTCTGTCGATCATATAAGCATAATATGGCTAATAATATGAGTTAGATTGATAATAATAAGAGTAATAAGTATAGTATTTGTCGTTCTATCGATCATATAAGCATAATATGGCTAATAATACGAGTTAGATTGATAATAATAAGAGTAATAACTACAGTAATTGTCGTTCTATCGATCATATAAGCATAATAAGGCTAATAATATGAGTTAGAGTGATAATACTAAGAGTAGTGAGTATAGTAATTCTCATCCTATCGATCATATAAGCATAATATGGCTAATAATACGAGTTAGATTGATAATAATAAGAGTAATAAGTATAGTAATTGTCGTTCTATCGATCATTTAATCATAATATGGCTAATCATATGAGTTAGATTGATAATACTAAGAGTAGTGGGTATAGTAATTGTCGTTCTATCGATCATATAAGCATAATATGGCTAATAATATGAGTTAGATTGATAATAATAAGAGTAATGAGTATAGTAATTGTAGTTCTATCGATCATTTAAGCATAATATGGCTAATAATATGAGTTAGATTGATAATAATAAGAGTAATGAGTATAGTAATTCTAGTTCTATCGATCATATCTGCATAATATGGTTAATAATATGAGTTAGATTGATAATAATAAGAGTAATGAGTATAGTAATTGTAGTTCTATCGATCATTTAAGCATAATATGGCTAATAATATGAGTTAGATTGATAATAATAAGAGTAATAAGTATAGTAAATGTCGTTCTCTCGATCATACAAGCATAATATGGCTAATAATATGAGTTAGATTGATAATAATAAGAGTAATGAGTATAGTAATTGTAGTTCTATCGACCATTTAAGCATAATATGGCTAATAATATGAGTTAGATTGATAATAATAACAGTAATAGGTATAGTAATTCTCATTCTATCGATCATATAAGCATAATATGGCTAATAATACGAGTTAGATTGATAATAATAAGAGTAATAAGTATAGTAATTGTCGTTCTATCGATAATATAAGCATAATATGGCTAATAATATGAGTTAAATTGATAATAATATCAGTAATAAGTATAGTAATTGTCGTTCTATCGATAATATAACCATAATATGGCTAATAATATGAGTTAGATTGATAATAATAACAGTAATAGGTATAGTAATTCTCATTCTATCGATCATATAAGCATAATATGGCTAATAATACGAGTTAGATTGATAATAATAAGAGTAATAAGTATAGTAATTGTCGTTCTATCGATAATATAAGCATAATATGGCTAATAATATGAGTTAAATTGATAATAATATCAGTAATAAGTATAGTAATTGTCGTTCTATCGATCATATAAGCATAATATGGCTAATAATATGAGTTAGATTGATAATAATAAGAGTAATAAGTATACTAATTGTCGTTCTCTCGATCATATAAGCATAATATGGCTAATAATATGTGTTAGAGTGATAACACTAAGAGTAGTGAGTATAGTAATTCTCATTCTATCGATCATATAAGCATAATATGGCTAATAATACGAGTTAGATTGATAATAATAAGAGTAATAAGTATAGTAATTGCCGTTCTATCGATCATTTAAGCATAATATGGCTAATAATATGAGTTAGATTGATAATATTAACAGTAATAGGTATTGTAATTGTCGTTCTATCGATAATATAAGCATAATATGGCTAATAATATGAGTTAGATTGATAATACTAAGAGTAGTGAGTATAGTAATTCTCGTTCTATCGATCATATAAGCATAATATGGCTAATAATATGAGTTAGATTGATAATAATAAGAGTAACAAGTATAGTATTTGTCGTTCTATCGATCATATAAGCATAATATGGCTAATAATACAAGTTAGATTGATAATAATAAGAGTAATAACTACAGTAATTGTCGTTCTATCGATCATATAAGCATAATAAGGCTAATAATATGAGTTAGAGTGATAATACTAAGAGTAGTGAGTATAGTAATTCTCATTCTATCGATCATATAAGCATAATATGGCTAATAATACGAGTTAGATTGATAATAATAAGAGTAATAAGTATAGTAATTGTCGTTCTATCGATAATATAACCATAATATGGCCAATAATATGAGTTAGATTGATAATAATAACAGTAATAAGTATAGTAATTGTCGTTCTATCGATAATATAAGCATAATATGGCTAATAATATGAGTTAGATTGATAATACTAAGAGTAGTGAGTATAGTAATTGTCGTTCTGTCGATCATATAAGCATAATATGGCTAATAATATGAGTTAGATTGATAATAATAAGAGTAATAAGTATAGTATTTGTCGTTCTATCGATCATATAAGCATAATATGGCTAATAATACGAGTTAGATTGATAATAATAAGAGTAATAACTACAGTAATTGTCGTTCTATCGATCATATAAGCATAATAAGGCTAATAATATGAGTTAGAGTGATAATACTAAGAGTAGTGAGTATAGTAATTCTCATCCTATCGATCATATAAGCATAATATGGCTAATAATACGAGTTAGATTGATAATAATAAGAGTAATAAGTATAGTAATTGTCGTTCTATCGATCATTTAATCATAATATGGCTAATCATATGAGTTAGATTGATAATACTAAGAGTAGTGGGTATAGTAATTGTCGTTCTATCGATCATATAAGCATAATATGGCTAATAATATGAGTTAGATTGATAATAATAAGAGTAATGAGTATAGTAATTGTAGTTCTATCGATCATTTAAGCATAATATGGCTAATAATATGAGTTAGATTGATAATAATAAGAGTAATGAGTATAGTAATTCTAGTTCTATCGATCATATCTGCATAATATGGTTAATAATATGAGTTAGAGTGATAATACTAAGAGTAGTGAGTATAGTAATTCTCATCCTATCGATAATATAAGCATAATATGGCTAATAATATGAGTTAGATTGATAATAATAACAGTAATAAGTATAGTAATTGTCGTTCTATCGATAATATAACCATAATATGGCTAATAATATGAGTTAGATTGATAATACTAAGAGTAGTGAGTATAGTAATTGTCGTTCTATCGATCATATAAGCATAATATGGCTAGTAATATGAGTTACATTGATAATAATAAGTGTAATAAGTATAGTAATTGTCGTTCTATCGATCATATAAGCATAATATGGCTAATAATATGCGTTAGATTGATAATAATAAGAGTAATGAGTATAGTAATTGTGGTTCTATCGATCATTTAAGCATAATATGGCTAATAATATGAGTTAGATTGATAATAATAACAGTAATAGGTATAGTAATTGTCGTTCTATCGATCATTTAAGCATAATATGGGTAATAATATGAGTTAGATTGATAATAATAAGAGTAATGAGTATAGTAATTGTAGTTCTGTCGATCATATCTGCATAATATGGTTAATAATATAAGTTAGATTGATAATATAAGAGTAATAAGTATAGTAATTGTCGTTCTATCGATCATATAAGCATAATATGGCTAATAATATGAGTTAGATTGATAATAATAAGAGTAATAAGTATACTAGTTGTCGTTCTCTCGATCATATAAGCATAATATGGCTAATAATATGAGTTAGAGTGATAACACTAAGAGTAGTGAGTATAGTAATTCTCATTCTATCGATCATATAAGCATAATATGGCTAATAATACGAGTTAGATTGATAATAATAAGAGTAATAAGTATAGTAATTGCCGTTCTATCGATCATTTAAGCATAATATGGCTAATAATATGAGTTAGATTGATAATATTAACAGTAATAGGTATTGTAATTGTCGTTCTATCGATAATATAAGCATAATATGGCTAATAATATGAGTTAGATTGATAATACTAAGAGTAGTGAGTATAGTAATTCTCGTTCTATCGATCATATAAGCATAATATGGCTAATAATACAAGTTAGATTGATAATAATAAGAGTAATAACTACAGTAATTGTCGTTCTATCGATCATATAAGCATAATAAGGCTAATAATATGAGTTAGAGTGATAATACTAAGAGTAGTGAGTATAGTAATTCTCATTCTATCGATCATATAAGCATAATATTGGCTAATAATACGAGTTAGATTGATAATAATAAGAGTAATAAGTATAGTAATTGTCGTTCTATCGATAATATAACCATAATATGGCCAATAATATGAGTTAGATTGATAATAATAACAGTAATAAGTATAGTAATTGTCGTTCTATCGATAATATAAGCATAATATGGGCTAATAATATGAGTTAGATTGATAATACTAAGAGTAGTGAGTATAGTAATTGTCGTTCTATCGATCATATAAGCATAATATGGCTAATAATATGAGTTAGATTGATAATAATAAGAGTAATAAGTATAGTATTTGTCGTTCTATCGATCATATAAGCATAATATGGCTAATAATACGAGTTAGATTGATAATAATAAGAGTAATAACTACAGTAATTGTCGTTCTATCGATCATATAAGCATAATAAGGCTAATAATAGGAGTTAGAGTGATAATACTAAGAGTAGTGAGTATAGTAATTCTCATCCTATCGATCATATAAGCATAATATGGCTAATAATACGAGTTAGATTGATAATAATAAGAGTAATAAGTATAGTAATTGTCGTTCTATCGATCATTTAATCATAATATGGCTAATCATATGAGTTAGATTGATAATACTAAGAGTAGTGGGTATAGTAATTGTCGTTCTATCGATCATATAAGCATAATATGGCTAATAATATGAGTTAGATTGATAATAATAAGAGTAATGAGTATAGTAATTGTAGTTCTATCGATCATTTAAGCATAATATGGGTAATAATATGAGTTAGATTGATAATAATAAGAGTAATGAGTATAGTAATTCTAGTTCTATCGATCATATCTGCATAATATGGTTAATAATATGAGTTAGATTGATAATAATAAGAGTAATAAGTATAGTAATTGTCGTTCTATCGATCATTTAAGCATAATATGGCTAATAATATGAGTTAGATTGATAATAATAACAGTAATAAGTATAGTAATTGTCGTTCTATCGATAATATAACCATAATATGGCTAATAATATGAGTTAGATTGATAATACTAAGAGTAGTGAGTATAGTAATTCTCGTTCTATCGATCATATAAGCATAATATGGCTAATAATATGAGTTAGATTGATAATAATAAGAGTAATGAGTATAGTAATTGTAGTTCTGTCCATCATATCTGCATAATATGGTTAATAATATGAGTTAGATTGATAATAATAAGAGTAATGAGTATAGTAATTGTAGTTCTGTCGATCATATCTGCATAATATGGTTAATAATATGAGTTAGATTGATAATAATAAGAGTAATAAGTATAGTAATTGTCGTTCTATCGATCATTTAAGCATAATATGGCTAATAATATGAGTTAGATTGATAATAATAACAGTAATAAGTATAGTAATTGTCGTTCTATCGATAATATAAGCATAATATGGCTAATAATATGAGTTAGATTGATAATAATAACAGTAATAAGTATAGTAATTGTCGTTCTATCGATAATATAACCATAATATGGCTAATAATATGAGTTAGATTGATAATACTAAGAGTAGTGAGTATAGTAATTGTCGTTCTATCGATCATATAAGCATAATATGGCTAGTAATATGAGTTACATTGATAATAATAAGTGTAATAAGTATAGTAATTGTCGTTCTATCGATCATATAAGCATAATATGGCTAATAATATGCGTTAGATTGATAATAATAAGAGTAATGAGTATAGTAATTGTGGTTCTATCGATCATTTAAGCATAATATGGCTAATAATATGAGTTAGATTGATAATAATAACAGTAATAGGTATAGTAATTGTCGTTCTATCGATCATTTAAGCATAATATGGGTAATAATATGAGTTAGATTGATAATAATAAGAGTAATGAGTATAGTAATTGTAGTTCTGTCGATCATATCTGCATAATATGGTTAATAATATGAGTTAGATTGATAATAATAAGAGTAATAAGTATAGTAATTGTCGTTCTATCGATCATATAAGCATAATATGGCTAATAATATGAGTTAGATTGATAATAATAAGAGTAATAAGTATACTAGTTGTCGTTCTCTCGATCATATAAGCATAATATGGCTAATAATATGAGTTAGAGTGATAACACTAAGAGTAGTGAGTATAGTAATTCTCATTCTATCGATCATATAAGCATAATATGGCTAATAATACGAGTTAGATTGATAATAATAAGAGTAATAAGTATAGTAATTGCCGTTCTATCGATCATTTAAGCATAATATGGCTAATAATATGAGTTAGATGATAATATAACAGTAATAGGTATTGTAATTGTCGTTCTATCGATAATATAAGCATAATATGGCTAATAATATGAGTTAGATTGATAATACTAAGAGTAGTGAGTATAGTAATTCTCGTTCTATCGATCATATAAGCATAATATGGCTAATAATACAAGTTAGATTGATAATAATAAGAGTAATAACTACAGTAATTGTCGTTCTATCGATCATATAAGCATAATAAGGCTAATAATATGAGTTAGAGTGATAATACTAAGAGTAGTGAGTATAGTAATTCTCATTCTATCGATCATATAAGCATAATATGGCTAATAATACGAGTTAGATTGATAATAATAAGAGTAATAAGTATAGTAATTGTCGTTCTATCGATAATATAACCATAATATGGCCAATAATATGAGTTAGATTGATAATAATAACAGTAATAAGTATAGTAATTGTCGTTCTATCGATAATATAAGCATAATATGGCTAATAATATGAGTTAGATTGATAATACTAAGAGTAGTGAGTATAGTAATTGTCGTTCTATCGATCATATAAGCATAATATGGCTAATAATATGAGTTAGATTGATAATAATAAGAGTAATAAGTATAGTATTTGTCGTTCTATCGATCATATAAGCATAATATGGCTAATAATACGAGTTAGATTGATAATAATAAGAGTAATAACTACAGTAATTGTCGTTCTATCGATCATATAAGCATAATAAGGCTAATAATATGAGTTAGAGTGATAATACTAAGAGTAGTGAGTATAGTAATTCTCATCCTATCGATCATATAAGCATAATGTGGCTAATAATACGAGTTAGATTGATAATAATAAGAGTAATAAGTATAGTAATTGTCGTTCTATCGATCATTTAATCATAATATGGCTAATCATATGAGTTAGATTGATAATACTAAGAGTAGTGGGTATAGTAATTGTCGTTCTATCGATCATATAAGCATAATATGGCTAATAATATGAGTTAGATTGATAATAATAAGAGTAATGAGTATAGTAATTGTAGTTCTATCGATCATTTAAGCATAATATGGCTAATAATATGAGTTAGATTGATAATAATAAGAGTAATGAGTATAGTAATTCTAGTTCTATCGATCATATCTGCATAATATGGTTAATAATATGAGTTAGATTGATAATAATAAGAGTAATGAGTATAGTAATTGTAGTTCTATCGATCATTTAAGCATAATATGGCTAATAATATGAGTTAGATTGATAATAATAAGAGTAATAAGTATAGTAAATGTCGTTCTCTCGATCATACAAGCATAATATGGCTATTAATATGAGTTAGATTGATAATAATAAGAGTAATGAGTATAGTAATTGTAGTTCTATCGACCATTTAAGCATAATATGGCTAATAATATGAGTTAGATTGATAATAATAACAGTAATAGGTATAGTAATTCTCATTCTATCGATCATATAAGCATAATATGGCTAATAATACGAGTTAGATTGATAATAATAAGAGTAATAAGTATAGTAATTGTCGTTCTATCGATAATATAAGCATAATATGGCTAATAATATGAGTTAAATTGATAATAATAACAGTAATAAGTATAGTAATTGTCGTTCTATCGATAATATAACCATAATATGGCTAATAATATGAGTTAGATTGATAATACTAAGAGTAGTGAGTATAGTAATTGTCGTTCTATCGATCATATAAGCATAATATGGCTAGTAATATGAGTTACATTGATAATAATAAGTGTAATAAATATAGTAATTGTCGTTCTATCGATCATATAAGCATAAAATGGCTAAAAATATGCGTTAGATTGATAATAATAAGAGTAATGAGTATAGTAATTGTGGTTCTATCGATCATTTAAGCATAATATGGCTAATAATATGAGTTAGATTGATAATAATAACAGTAATAGGTATAGTAATTGTAGTTCTATCGATCATTTAAGCATAATATGGGTAATAATATGAGTTAGATTGATAATAATAAGAGTAATGAGTATAGTAATTGTAGTTCTGTCGATCATATCTGCATAATATGGTTAATAATATGAGTTAGATTGATAATAATAAGAGTAATAAGTATAGTAATTGTCGTTCTATCGATCATTTAAGCATAATATGGCTAATAATATGAGTTAGATTGATAATAATAACAGTAATAAGTATAGTAATTGTCGTTCTATCGATAATATAACCATAATATGGCTAATAATATGAGTTAGATTGATAATACTAAGAGTAGTGAGTATAGTAATTCTCGTTCTATCGATCATATAAGCATAATATGGCTAATAATATGAGTTAGATTGATAATAATAAGAGTAATGAGTATAGTAATTGTAGTTCTATCGATCATTTAAGCATAATATGGCTAATAATATGAGTTAGATTGATAATAATAAGAGTAATAAGTATAGTAATTGTCGTTCTCTCGATCATACAAGCATAATATGGCTAATAATATGAGTTAGAGTGATAATACTAAGAGTAGTGAGTATAGTAATTCTCATTCTATCGATCATATAAGCATAATATGGCTAATAATATGAGTTAGATTGATAATACTAAGAGTAGTGAGTATAGTAATTCTCGTTCTATCAATCATATAAGCATAATATGGCTAATAATATGAGTTAGATTGATAATAATAAGAGTAATGAGTATAGAAATTGTTGTTCTATCGATCATTTAAGCATAATATGGCTAATAATATGAGTTAGATTGATAATATTAACAGTAATAAGTATAGTAATTGTCGTTCTATCGATAATATAACCATAATATGGCCAATAATATGAGTTAGATTGATAATAATAAGAGTAATGAGTATAGTAATTGTAGTTCTGTCGATCATATCTGCATAATATGGTTAATAATATGAGTTAGATTGATAATAATAAGAGTAATAAGTATAGTAATTGTCGTTCTATCGATCATTTAAGCATAATATGGCTAATAATATGAGTTAGATTGATAATAATAACAGTAATAAGTATAGTAATTGTCGTTCTATCGATAATATAAGCATAATATGGCTAATAATATGAGTTAGATTGATAATAATAACAGTAATAAGTATAGTAATTGTCGTTCTATCGATAATATAACCATAATATGGCTAATAATATGAGTTAGATTGATAATACTAAGAGTAGTGAGTATAGTAATTGTCGTTCTATCGATCATATAAGCATAATATGGCTAATAATATGCGTTAGATTGATAATAATAAGAGTAATGAGTATAGTAATTGTGGTTCTATCGATCATTTAAGCATAATATGGCTAATAATATGAGTTAGATTGATAATAATAACAGTAATAGGTATAGTAATTGTCGTTCTATCGATCATTAAGCATAATATGGGTAATAATATGAGTTAGATTGATAATAATAAGAGTAATGAGTATAGTAATTGTAGTTCTATCGATAATATAACCATAATATGGCTAATAATATGAGTTAGATTGATAATACTAAGAGTAGTGAGTATAGTAATTGTCGTTCTATCGATCATATAAGCATAATATGGCTAGTAATATGAGTTACATTGATAATAATAAGTGTAATAAGTATAGTAATTGTCGTTCTATCGATCATATAAGCATAATATGGCTAATAATATGCGTTAGATTGATAATAATAAGAGTAATGAGTATAGTAATTGTGGTTCTATCGATCATTTAAGCATAATATGGCTAATAATATGAGTTAGATTGATAATAATAACAGTAATAGGTATACTAGTTGTCGTTCTCTCGATCATATAAGCATAATATGGCTAATAATATGAGTTAGAGTGATAACACTAAGAGTAGTGAGTATAGTAATTCTCATTCTATCGATCATATAAGCATAATATGGCTAATAATACGAGTTAGATTGATAATAATAAGAGTAATAAGTATAGTAATTGCCGTTCTATCGATAATATAACCATGATATGGCCAATAATATGAGTTAGATTGATAATAATAACAGTAATAAGTATAGTAATTGTCGTTCTATCGATAATATAAGCATAATATGGCTAATAATATGAGTTAGATTGATAATAATAAGAGTAATGAGTATAGTAATTGTGGTTCTATCGATCATTTAAGCATACTATGGCTAATAATATGAGTTAGATTGATAATAATAACAGTAATAGGTATAGTAATTGTCGTTCTATCGATCATTTAAGCATAATATGGGTAATAATATGAGTTAGATTGATAATAATAAGAGTAATGAGTATAGTAATTGTAGTTCTGTCGATCATATCTGCATAATATGGTTAATAATATGAGTTAGATTGATAATAATAAGAGTAATAAGTATAGTAATTGTCGTTCTATCGATCATATAAGCATAATATGGCTAATAATATGAGTTAGATTGATAATAATAAGAGTAATAAGTATACTAGTTGTCGTTCTCTCGATCATATAAGCATAATATGGCTAATAATATGAGTTAGAGTGATAACACTAAGAGTAGTGAGTATAGTAATTCTCATTCTATCGATCATATAAGCATAATATGGCTAATAATACGAGTTAGATTGATAATAATAAGAGTAATAAGTATAGTAATTGCCGTTCTATCGATCATTTAAGCATAATATGGCTAATAATATGAGTTAGATTGATAATATTAACAGTAATAGGTATTGTAATTGTCGTTCTATCGATAATATAAGCATAATATGGCTAATAATATGAGTTAGATTGATAATACTAAGAGTAGTGAGTATAGTAATTCTCGTTCTATCGATCATATAAGCATAATATGGCTAATAATACAAGTTAGATTGATAATAATAAGAGTAATAACTACAGTAATTGTCGTTCTATCGATCATATAAGCATAATAAGGCTAATAATATGAGTTAGAGTGATAATACTAAGAGTAGTGAGTATAGTAATTCTCATTCTATCGATCATATAAGCATAATATGGCTAATAATACGAGTTAGATTGATAATAATAAGAGTAATAAGTATAGTAATTGTCGTTCTATCGATAATATAACCATAATATGGCCAATAATATGAGTTAGATTGATAATAATAACAGTAATAAGTATAGTAATTGTCGTTCTATCGATAATATAAGCATAATATGGCTAATAATATGAGTTAGATTGATAATACTAAGAGTAGTGAGTATAGTAATTGTCGTTCTATCGATCATATAAGCATAATATGGCTAATAATATGAGTTAGATTGATAATAATAAGAGTAATAAGTATAGTATTTGTCGTTCTATCGATCATATAAGCATAATATGGCTAATAATACGAGTTAGATTGATAATAATAAGAGTAATAACTACAGTAATTGTCGTTCTATCGATCATATAAGCATAATAAGGCTAATAATATGAGTTAGAGTGATAATACTAAGAGTAGTGAGTATAGTAATTCTCATCCTATCGATCATATAAGCATAATATGGCTAATAATACGAGTTAGATTGATAATAATAAGAGTAATAAGTATAGTAATTGTCGTTCTATCGATCATTTAATCATAATATGGCTAATCATATGAGTTAGATTGATAATACTAAGAGTAGTGGGTATAGTAATTGTCGTTCTATCGATCATATAAGCATAATATGGCTAATAATATGAGTTAGATTGATAATAATAAGAGTAATGAGTATAGTAATTGTAGTTCTATCGATCATTTAAGCATAATATGGCTAATAATATGAGTTAGATTGATAATAATAAGAGTAATGAGTATAGTAATTCTAGTTCTATCGATCATATCTGCATAATATGGTTAATAATATGAGTTAGATTGATAATAATAAGAGTAATGAGTATAGTAATTGTAGTTCTATCGATCATTTAAGCATAATATGGCTAATAATATGAGTTAGATTGATAATAATAAGAGTAATAAGTATAGTAAATGTCGTTCTCTCGATCATACAAGCATAATATGGCTAATAATATGAGTTAGATTGATAATAATAAGAGTAATGAGTATAGTAATTGTAGTTCTATCGACCATTTAAGCATAATATGGCTAATAATATGAGTTAGATTGATAATAATAACAGTAATAGGTATAGTAATTCTCATTCTATCGATCATATAAGCATAATATGGCTAATAATACGAGTTAGATTGATAATAATAAGAGTAATAAGTATAGTAATTGTCGTTCTATCGATAATATAAGCATAATATGGCTAATAATATGAGTTAAATTGATAATAATATCAGTAATAAGTATAGTAATTGTCGTTCTATCGATAATATAACCATAATATGGCTAATAATATGAGTTAGATTGATAATAATAACAGTAATAGGTATAGTAATTCTCATTCTATCGATCATATAAGCATAATATGGCTAATAATACGAGTTAGATTGATAATAATAAGAGTAATAAGTATAGTAATTGTCGTTCTATCGATAATATAAGCATAATATGGCTAATAATATGAGTTAAATTGATAATAATATCAGTAATAAGTATAGTAATTGTCGTTCTATCGATCATATAAGCATAATATGGCTAATAATATGAGTTAGATTGATAATAATAAGAGTAATAAGTATACTAATTGTCGTTCTCTCGATCATATAAGCATAATATGGCTAATAATATGTGTTAGAGTGATAACACTAAGAGTAGTGAGTATAGTAATTCTCATTCTATCGATCATATAAGCATAATATGGCTAATAATACGAGTTAGATTGATAATAATAAGAGTAATAAGTATAGTAATTGCCGTTCTATCGATCATTTAAGCATAATATGGCTAATAATATGAGTTAGATTGATAATATTAACAGTAATAGGTATTGTAATTGTCGTTCTATCGATAATATAAGCATAATATGGCTAATAATATGAGTTAGATTGATAATACTAAGAGTAGTGAGTATAGTAATTCTCGTTCTATCGATCATATAAGCATAATATGGCTAGTAATATGAGTTACATTGATAATAATAAGTGTAATAAATATAGTAATTGTCGTTCTATCGATCATATAAGCATAAAATGGCTAAAAATATGCGTTAGATTGATAATAATAAGAGTAATGAGTATAGTAATTGTGGTTCTATCGATCATTTAAGCATAATATGGCTAATAATATGAGTTAGATTGATAATAATAACAGTAATAGGTATAGTAATTGTAGTTCTATCGATCATTTAAGCATAATATGGGTAATAATATGAGTTAGATTGATAATAATAAGAGTAATGAGTATAGTAATTGTAGTTCTGTCGATCATATCTGCATAATATGGTTAATAATATGAGTTAGATTGATAATAATAAGAGTAATAAGTATAGTAATTGTCGTTCTATCGATCATTTAAGCATAATATGGCTAATAATATGAGTTAGATTGATAATAATAACAGTAATAAGTATAGTAATTGTCGTTCTATCGATAATATAACCATAATATGGCTAATAATATGAGTTAGATTGATAATACTAAGAGTAGTGAGTATAGTAATTCTCGTTCTATCGATCATATAAGCATAATATGGCTAATAATATGAGTTAGATTGATAATAATAAGAGTAATGAGTATAGTAATTGTAGTTCTATCGATCATTTAAGCATAATATGGCTAATAATATGAGTTAGATTGATAATAATAAGAGTAATAAGTATAGTAATTGTCGTTCTCTCGATCATACAAGCATAATATGGCTAATAATATGAGTTAGAGTGATAATACTAAGAGTAGTGAGTATAGTAATTCTCATTCTATCGATCATATAAGCATAATATGGCTAATAATATGAGTTAGATTGATAATACTAAGAGTAGTGAGTATAGTAATTCTCGTTCTATCAATCATATAAGCATAATATGGCTAATAATATGAGTTAGATTGATAATAATAAGAGTAATGAGTATAGAAATTGTTGTTCTATCGATCATTTAAGCATAATATGGCTAATAATATGAGTTAGATTGATAATATTAACAGTAATAAGTATAGTAATTGTCGTTCTATCGATAATATAACCATAATATGGCCAATAATATGAGTTAGATTGATAATAATAAGAGTAATGAGTATAGTAATTGTAGTTCTGTCGATCATATCTGCATAATATGGTTAATAATATGACTTAGATTGATAATAATAAGAGTAATAAGTATAGTAATTGTCGTTCTATCGATCATTTAAGCATAATATGGCTAATAATATGAGTTAGATTGATAATAATAACAGTAATAAGTATAGTAATTGTCGTTCTATCGATAATATAAGCATAATATGGCTAATAATATGAGTTAGATTGATAATAATAACAGTAATAAGTATAGTAATTGTCGTTCTATCGATAATATAACCATAATATGGCTAATAATATGAGTTAGATTGATAATACTAAGAGTAGTGAGTATAGTAATTGTCGTTCTATCGATCATATAAGCATAATATGGCTAATAATATGCGTTAGATTGATAATAATAAGAGTAATGAGTATAGTAATTGTGGTTCTATCGATCATTTAAGCATAATATGGCTAATAATATGAGTTAGATTGATAATAATAACAGTAATAGGTATAGTAATTGTCGTTCTATCGATCATTTAAGCATAATATGGGTAATAATATGAGTTAGATTGATAATAATAAGAGTAATGAGTATAGTAATTGTAGTTCTATCGATAATATAACCATAATATGGCTAATAATATGAGTTAGATTGATAATACTAAGAGTAGTGAGTATAGTAATTGTCGTTCTATCGATCATATAAGCATAATATGGCTAGTAATATGAGTTACATTGATAATAATAAGTGTAATAAGTATAGTAATTGTCGTTCTATCGATCATATAAGCATAATATGGCTAATAATATGCGTTAGATTGATAATAATAAGAGTAATGAGTATAGTAATTGTGGTTCTATCGATCATTTAAGCATAATATGGCTAATAATATGAGTTAGATTGATAATAATAACAGTAATAGGTATAGTAATTGTCGTTCTATCGATCATTTAAGCATAATATGGGTAATAATATGAGTTAGATTGATAATAATAAGAGTAATGAGTATAGTAATTGTAGTTCTGTCGATCATATCTGCATAATATGGTTAATAATATGAGTTAGATTGATAATAATAAGAGTAATAAGTATAGTAATTGTCGTTCTATCGATCATATAAGCATAATATGGCTAATAATATGAGTTAGATTGATAATAATAAGAGTAATAAGTATACTAATTGTCGTTCTCTCGATCATATAAGCATAATATGGCTAATAATATGAGTTAGAGTGATAACACTAAGAGTAGTGAGTATAGTAATTCTCATTCTATCGATCATATAAGCATAATATGGCTAATAATACGAGTTAGATTGATAATAATAAGAGTAATAAGTATAGTAATTGCCGTTCTATCGATCATTTAAGCATAATATGGCTAATAATATGAGTTAGATTGATAATATTAACAGTAATAGGTATTGTAATTGTCGTTCTATCGATAATATAAGCATAATATGGCTAATAATATGAGTTAGATTGATAATACTAAGAGTAGTGAGTATAGTAATTCTCGTTCTATCGATCATATAAGCATAATATGGCTAATAATATGAGTTAGATTGATAATAATAAGAGTAACAAGTATAGTATTTGTCGTTCTATCGATCATATAAGCATAATATGGCTAATAATACAAGTTAGATTGATAATAATAAGAGTAATAACTACAGTAATTGTCGTTCTATCGATCATATAAGCATAATAAGGCTAATAATATGAGTTAGAGTGATAATACTAAGAGTAGTGAGTATAGTAATTCTCATTCTATCGATCATATAAGCATAATATGGCTAATAATACGAGTTAGATTGATAATAATAAGAGTAATAAGTATAGTAATTGTCGTTCTATCGATAATATAACCATAATATGGCCAATAATATGAGTTAGATTGATAATAATAACAGTAATAAGTATAGTAATTGTCGTTCTATCGATAATATAAGCATAATATGGCTAATAATATGAGTTAGATTGATAATACTAAGAGTAGTGAGTATAGTAATTGTCGTTCTGTCGATCATATAAGCATAATATGGCTAATAATATGAGTTAGATTGATAATAATAAGAGTAATAAGTATAGTATTTGTCGTTCTATCGATCATATAAGCATAATATGGCTAATAATACGAGTTAGATTGATAATAATAAGAGTAATAACTACAGTAATTGTCGTTCTATCGATCATATAAGCATAATAAGGCTAATAATATGAGTTAGAGTGATAATACTAAGAGTAGTGAGTATAGTAATTCTCATCCTATCGATCATATAAGCATAATATGGCTAATAATACGAGTTAGATTGATAATAATAAGAGTAATAAGTATAGTAATTGTCGTTCTATCGATCATTTAATCATAATATGGCTAATCATATGAGTTAGATTGATAATACTAAGAGTAGTGGGTATAGTAATTGTCGTTCTATCGATCATATAAGCATAATATGGCTAATAATATGAGTTAGATTGATAATAATAAGAGTAATGAGTATAGTAATTGTAGTTCTATCGATCATTTAAGCATAATATGGCTAATAATATGAGTTAGATTGATAATAATAAGAGTAATGAGTATAGTAATTCTAGTTCTATCGATCATATCTGCATAATATGGTTAATAATATGAGTTAGATTGATAATAATAAGAGTAATGAGTATAGTAATTGTAGTTCTATCGATCATTTAAGCATAATATGGCTAATAATATGAGTTAGATTGATAATAATAAGAGTAATAAGTATAG
>NW_027474458.1:0-41707 GCF_050947335.1 Megachile rotundata
AATGTCGTTTCTATCGATCATATCAGCATAATATGGGTAATATTATGAGTTGGATTGATAATAATGAGAGTAATGAGTATAGTAATTGTAGTTCTATCGATCATATCTGCATAATATGGTTTAATAATATGAGTTAGAATGATAATAATAAGAGTAATAAGTTTAGTAATTGTCGTTCTATCGATCATATCTGCATAATATGGGTTAATAATATGAGTTAGATTGATAATACTAAGAGTAGCGAGTATAGTAATTCTCGTTTCTATCGATCATATAAGCATAATATGGCTAATAATATGAGTTAGATTGATAATAATAAGAGTAATAAGTATAGTAATTGTCGTTCTATCGATCATTTAAGCATAATATGGCTAATAATATGAGTTAGATTGATAATAATAACAGTAATAAGTATAGTAATTGTCGTTCTATCGATAATATAAACCATAATATGGCTGATAATATGTGTTAGATTGATAATACTAAGAGTAGTGAGTATAGTAATTCTCGTTCTATCGATCATATAAGCATAATATGGCTAATAATATGAGTTTAGATTGATAATAATAAGAGTAATAAGTACAGTAATTGTCGTTCTATCGATCATATAAGCATAATAAGGCTAATATTATGAGTTAGAGTGATAATACTAAGAGTAGTGAGTATAGTAATTCTCATTCTATCGATCATATAAGCATAATATGGCTAATAATATGAGTTAGATTGATAATAATAAGAGTAATAAGTATAGTAATTGTAGTTCTATCGATCATATCTGCATAATATGGTTTAATAATATGAGTTAGATTCATAACAATAAGAGTAATAAGTATCGTAATTGTCGTTCTATCGATCATATAAGCATAATATGGCTAATAATATGAGTTACATTGATAATAATAAGAGTAATAAGTATAGCAATTGTCGTTCTCTCGATCATATAAGCATAATATGGCTAATAATATGAGTTAGATTGATAATAGTGAGTGCAATAAACTATAGTGAATGTCGTTCTATCGATCATATCTGCATAATATGGTTAATAATATGAGTTAGAATGATAATAATAAGAGTAATAAGTTTAGTAATTTGTCGTTCTATCGATCATATCTGCATAATATGGTTAATAATATGAGTTAGATTGATAATACGAAGAGTAGCGAGTATAGTAATTCTCGTTCTATCGATCATATAAGCATAATATGGCTAATAATATGAGTTTAGATTGATAATAGTAAGTGTAATAAGTATAGTAAAATGTCGTGCTATCGATCATATCTGCATAATATGGTTAATAATATGAGTTAGATTGATAATAATAAGAGTAATAAGTATAGTAATTGTCGTTTCTATCGATAATATAACCATAATATGGCTGATAATATGTGTTAGATTGATAATACTAAGAGTAATAAGTACAGTAATTGTCGTTCTATCGATCATATAAGCATAATAAGGCTAATATTATGAGTTAGAGTGATAATACTAAGAGTAGTGAGTATAGTAATTCTCATTCTATCGATCATATAAGCATAATATGGCTAATAATATGAGTTAGATTGATAATAATAAGAGTAATAAGTATAGTAATTGTAGTTTCTATCGATCATATCTGCATAATATGGTTAATAATATGAGTTAGATTCATAACAATAAGAGTAATAAGTATAGTAATTGTCGTTCTATCGATCATATAAGCATAATATGGCTAATAATATGAGTTACATTGATAATAATAAGAGTAATAAGTATAGTAATTGTCGTTCTCTCGATCATATAAGCATAATATGGCTAATAATATGAGTTTAGAGTGATAATACTAAGAGTAGTGAGTATAGTAATTTTTTCATTCTGTCCGATCATATAAGCATAATATGGCTAATAATATGAGTTAGATTGATAATAATATCAGTAATAAGTATAGTAAATTGTGGTTTCTATCGATAATATAACCATAATATGGCTAATAATATGAGTTAGATTGATAATACTAAGAGTAGTGAGTATAGTAAATTCTCGTTCTATCGATCATATAAGCATAATATGGCTAATAATATGAGTTTAGATTGATAACAATAAGAGTAATGAGTATAGTAATTGTAGTACTATCGATCATATCTGCATAATATGGTTAATAATATGAGTTGGAATGATAATAATAAGAGTAATAAGTTTAGCAATTGTCGTTCTATCGATCATATTTGCATAATATGGTTAATAATAATGAGTTAGATTGATAATAGTGAGTGCAATAAACTATAGTGAATGTCGTTCTATCGATCATATCAGCATAATATGGGTAATATTATGAGTTGGATTGATAATTAATAAGAGTAATGAGTATAGTAATTGTAGTTTCTATCGATCATATCTGCATAATATGGATAATAGTATGAGTTAGAATGATAATAATAAGAGTAATGAGTATAGTAATTGTAGTTTCTATCGATCATATCTGCATAATATGGCTAATAATATGAGTTTAGATTGATAATACTAAGAGTAGTGAGTATAGTAATTCTCGTTCTATCGATCATATAAGCATAATATGGCTAATAATATGAGTTAGATTGGTAATAATAAGAGTAATAAGTATAGTAATTGTCGTTCTATCGATCACATAAGCATAATATGGCTAATAATATGAGTTAGATTGATAATACTAAGAGTAGTGAGTATAGTAATTTCTCGTTCTATCGATCATATAAAGCATAATATGGCTAATAATATGAGTTAGATTGATAATAATAAGAGTAATAAGTATAGTAATTGTCGTTCTATCGATCATTTAAGCATAATATGGCTAATAATATGAGTTAGATTGATAATAATAACAGTAATAAGTATAGTAATTGTCGTTCTATCGATAATATAACCATAATATGGCTGATAATATGTGTTAGATTGATAATACTAAGAGTAATAAGTACAGTAATTGTCGTTCTATCGATCATATAAGCATAATAAGGCTAATATTATGAGTTAGAGTGATAATACTAAGAGTAGTGAGTATAGTAATTTCTCATTCTATCGATCATATAAGCATAATATGGCTAATAATATGAGTTAGATTGATAATAATAAGAGTAATAAGTATAGTAATTGTAGTTTCTATCGATCATATCTGCATAATATGGTTAATAATATGAGTTAGAATGATAATAATAAGAGTAATAAGTTTTAGTAATTGTCGTTTCTATCGATCATATCTGCATAATATGGTTAATAATATGAGTTAGATTGATAATAGTGAGTGTAATAACTATAGCGAAATGTCGTTCTATCGATCATATCAGCATAATATGGGTAATATTATAAGTTGGATTGATAATAATAAGAGTAATGAGGATAGTAATTGTCGTTCTATCGATCATATAAGCATAATATGGCTAATAGTATGAGTTAGATTGATAATAATAAGGAGTAATAAGTATAGTAATTGTCGTTCTATCGATCATATCTGCATAATATGGTTAATAATATGAGTTAGATTCATAACGATAAGAGTAATAAGTATAGTAATTGTCGTTCTGTCGATCATATCTGCATAATATGGTTAATAATATGAGTTTAGATTGATAATAGTGAGTGCAATAACTATAGTGAATGTCCGTTCTATCGATCATATCAGCATAATATGGGTAATAATATGAGTTAGATTGATAATAATAAGAGTAATAAGTATAGTAAATTGTAGTTCTATCGATCATATCTGCATAATATGGTTAATAATATGAGTTAGATTCATAACAATAAGAGTAATAAGTATCGTAATTGTCGTTCTATCGATCATATAAGCATAATATGGCTAATAATATGAGTTACATTGATAATAATAAGAGTAATAAGTATAGTAATTGTCGTTCTCTCGATCATATAAGCATAATATGGCTAATAATATGAGTTAGATTGATAATAGTGAGTGCAATAACTATAGTGAATGTCGTTCTATCGATCATATCTGCATAATATGGTTAATAATATGAGTTAGAATGATAATAATAAGAGTAATAAGTTTAGTAATTGTCGTTCTATCGATCATATCTGCATAATATGGTTAATAATATGAGTTAGATTGATAATACGAAGAGTAGCGAGTATAGTAATTCTCGTTCTATCGATCATATAAGCATAATATGGCTAATAATATGAGTTAGATTGATAATAGTAAGTGTAATAAGTATAGTAAATGTCGTGCTATCGATCATATCTGCATAATATGGTTAATAATATGAGTTAGATTGATAATAATAAGAGTAATATGTATAGTAATTGTCGTTCTATCGATCATATCTGCATAATATGGTTAATAATATGAGTTAGATTGACAATAGTAAGTGTAATAAGTATAGTAATTGTAGTTCTATCGATCATATAAGCATAATATGGCTAATAATATGAGTCAGATTCATAATAATAAGAGTAATAAGTATAGTAATTGTCGTTCTATCGATCATATAAGCATAATATGGCTAATAATATGAGTTAGATTGGTAATAATAAGAGTAATAAGTATAGTAATTGTCGTTCTATCGATCATATAAGCATAATATGGCTAATAATATGAGTTAGATTGATAACACTAAGAGTAGTGAGTATAGTAATTCTCGTTCTATCGATCATATAAGCATAATATGGCTAATAATATGAGTTAGATTGATAATGATAAGAGTAATGAGTATATTAATTGTAGTTCTATCGATCAATTAAACATAATATGGCTAATAATATGAGTTAGATTGATAATAATAACAGTAATAAGTATAGTAATTGTCGTTCTATCGATAATATAACAATAATATGGCTAATAATATGAGTTACATTGATAATAATAAGAGTAATGAGTATAGTAATTGTAGTTCTATCGATCATATCTGCATAATATGGCTAATAATATGAGTTAGAATGATAATAATAAGAGTAATAAGTTTAGTAATTGTCGTTCTATCGATCATATCTGCATAATATGGTTAATAATATGAGTTAGATTCATAACAATAAGAGTAATAAGTATAGTAATTGTCGTTCTATCGATCATATAAGCATAATATGGCTAATAATATGAGTTACATTGATAATAATAAGAGTAATAAGTATAGTAATTGTCGTTCTCTCGATCATATAAGCATAATATGGCTAATAATATGAGTTAGAGTGATAACACTAAGAGTAGTGAGTATAGTAATTCTCATTCTGTCGATCATATAAGCATAATATGGCTAATAATATGAGTTAGATTGATAATAATATCAGTAATAAGTATAGTAATTGTGGTTCTATCGATAATATAACCATAATATGGCTAATAATATGAGTTAGATTGATAATACTAAGAGTAGTGAGTATAGTAATTCTCTTTCTATCGATCATAAAAGCATAATATGGCTAATAATATGAGTCAGATTGATAACAATGAGAGTAATGAGTATAGTAGTTGTAGTTCTATCGATCATATCTGCATAATATGGTTAATAATATGAGTTAGAATGATAATAATAAGAGAAATAAGTTTAGTAATTGTCGTTCTATCGATCATATCTGCATAATATGGTTAATAATATGAGTTAGATTGATAATAGTGAGTGTAATAACTATAGCGAATGTCGTTCTATCGATCATATCAGCATAATATGGGTAATATTATGAGTTAGATTGATAATAATAACAGTAATAAGTATAGTAATTGTCGTTCTATCGATAATATAACCATAATATGGCTAATAATATGAGTTACATTGATAATAATAAGAGTAATGAGTATAGTAATTGTAGTTCTATCGATCAGATCTGCATAATATGGCTAATAATATGAGTTAGATTGATAATACTAAGAGTAGTGAGTATAGTAATTCTCGTTCTATCGATCATATAAGCATAATATGGCTAATAATATGAGTTAGATTGATAATAATAAGAGTAATGAGTATATTAATTGTAGCTCTATCGATCATTTAAACATAATATGGCTAATAATATGAGTTAGATTGATAATAATAACAGTAATAAGTATAGTAATTGTCGTTCTATCGATAATATAACCATAATATGGCTAATAATATGAGTTACATTGATAATAATAAGAGTAATGAGTATAGTAATTGTAGTTCTATCGATCATATCTGCATAATATGGCTAATAATATGAGTTAGATTGATAATACTAAGAGTAGTGAGTATAGTAATTCTCGTTCTATCGATCATATAAGCATAATATGGCTAATAATATGAGTTAGGTTGGTAATAATAAGAGTAATAAGTTTAGTAATTGTCGTTCTATCGATCATATCTGCATAATATGGTTAATAATATGAGTTAGATTGATAATAGTGAGTGTAATAACTATAGCGAATGTCGTTCTATCGATCATATCAGCATAATATGGGTAATATTATAAGTTGGATTGATAATAATAAGAGTAATGAGTATAGTAATTGTAGTTCTATCGATCATATAAGCATAATGTGGCTAATAATATGAGTTAGATTCATAATAATAAGAGTAATGAGGATAGTAATTGTCGTTCTATCGATCATTTAAGCATAATATGGCGAATAATATGAGTTGGGTTGATAAAAATAAGAATAATAAGTATAGTAATTGTCGTTCTATCGATCATATAAGCATAATATGGCTAATAATATGAGTCAGATTCATAATAATAAGAGTAATAAGTATAGTAATTGTCGTTCTATCGATCATATAAGCATAATATGGCTAATAATATGAGTTAGATTGGTAATAATAAGAGTAATAAGTATAGTAATTGTCGTTCTATCGATCATATAAGCATAATATGGCTAATAATATGAGTTAGATTGATAATACTAAGAGTAGTGAGTATAGTAATTCTCGTTCTATCGATCATATAAGCATAATGTGGCTAATAATATGAGTTAGATTGATAATAATAACAGTAATAAGTATAGTAATTGTCGTTCTATCGATAATATAACCATAATATGGCTAACAATATGAGTTAGATTGATAATACTAAGAGTAGTGAGTATAGTAATTCTCGTGCTATCGATCATATAAGCATAATATGGCTAATAATATGAGTTAGATTGATAATAATAAGAGTAATGAGTATATTAATTGTAGTTCTATCGATCATTTAAACATAATATGGCTAATAATATGAGTTAGATTGATAATAATAACAGTAATAAGTATAGTAATTGTCGTTCTATCGATAATATAACCATAATATGGCTAATAATATGAGTTACATTGATAATAATAAGAGTAATGAGTATAGTAATTGTAGTTCTATCGATCATATCTGCATAATATGGCTAATAATATGAGTTAGATTGATAATACTAAGAGTAGTGAGTATAGTAATTCTCATTCTATCGATCATATAAGCATAATATGGCTAATAATATGAGTTAGATTGATAATAATAAGAGTAATAAGTATAGTAATTGTCGTTCTATCGATCATTTAAGCATAATATGGCTAATAATATGAGTTAGATTGATAATAATAACAGTAATAAGTATAGTAATTGTCGTTCTATCGATAATATAACCATAATATGGCTGATAATATGTGTTAGATTGATAATACTAAGAGTAGTGAGTATAGTAATTCTCGTTCTATCGATCATATAAGCATAATATGGCTAATAATATGAGTTAGATTGATAATAATAAGAGTAATAAGTACAGTAATTGTCGTTCTATCGATCATATAAGCATAATAAGGCTAATATTATGAGTTAGAGTGATAATACTAAGAGTAGTGAGTATAGTAATTCTCATTCTATCGATCATATAAGCATAATATGGCTAATAATATGAGTTAGATTGATAATAATAAGAGTAATAAGTATAGTAATTGTAGTTCTATCGATCATATCTGCATAATATGGTTAATAATATGAGTTAGATTCATAACAATAAGAGTAATAAGTATCGTAATTGTCGTTCTATCGATCATATAAGCATAATATGGCTAATAATATGAGTTACATTGATAATAATAAGAGTAATAAGTATAGTAATTGTCGTTCTCTCGATCATATAAGCATAATATGGCTAATAATATGAGTTAGAGTGATAACACTAAGAGTAGTGAGTATAGTAATTCTCATTCTGTCGATCATATAAGCATAATATGGCTAATAATATGAGTTAGATTGATAATAATATCAGTAATAAGTATAGTAATTGTGGTTCTATCGATAATATAACCATAATATGGCTAATAATATGAGTTAGATTGATAATACTAAGAGTAGTGAGTATAGTAATTCTCTTTCTATCGATCATAAAAGCATAATATGGCTAATAATATGAGTCAGATTGATAACAATGAGAGTAATGAGTATAGTAATTGTAGTTCTATCGATCATATCTGCATAATATGGTTAATAATATGAGTTAGAATGATAATAATAAGAGAAATAAGTTTAGTAATTGTCGTTCTATCGATCATATCTGCATAATATGGTTAATAATATGAGTTAGATTGATAATAGTGAGTGTAATAACTATAGCGAATGTCGTTCTATCGATCATATCAGCATAATATGGGTAATATTATGAGTTAGATTGATAATAATAACAGTAATAAGTATAGTAATTGTCGTTCTATCGATAATATAACCATAATATGGCTAATAATATGAGTTACATTGATAATAATAAGAGTAATGAGTATAGTAATTGTAGTTCTATCGATCAGATCTGCATAATATGGCTAATAATATGAGTTAGATTGATAATACTAAGAGTAGTGAGTATAGTAATTGTAGTTCTATCGATCATATAAGCATAATGTGGCTAATAATATGAGTTAGATTCATAATAATAAGAGTAATGAGGATAGTAATTGTCGTTCTATCGATCATTTAAGCATAATATAGCGAATAATATGAGTTGGGTTGATAAAAATAAGAATAATAAGTATAGTAATTGTCGTTCTATCGATCATATAAGCATAATATGGCTAATAATATGAGTCAGATTCATAATAATAAGAGTAATAAGTATAGTAATTGTCGTTCTATCGATCATATAAGCATAATATGGCTAATAATATGAGTTAGATTGGTAATAATAAGAGTAATAAGTATAGTAATTGTCGTTCTATCGATCATATAAGCATAATATGGCTAATAATATGAGTTAGATTGATAATACTAAGAGTAGTGAGTATAGTAATTCTCGTTCTATCGATCATATAAGCATAATGTGGCTAATAATATGAGTTAGATTGATAATAATAACAGTAATAAGTATAGTAATTGTCGTTCTATCGATAATATAACCATAATATGGCTAATAATATGAGTTAGATTGATAATACTAAGAGTAGTGAGTATAGTAATTCCCGTGCTATCGATCATATAAGCATAATATGGCTAATAATATGAGTTAGATTGATAATAATAAGAGTAATGAGTATATTAATTGTAGTTCTATCGATCATTTAAACATAATATGGCTAATAATATGAGTTAGATTGATAATAATAACAGTAATAAGTATAGTAATTGTCGTTCTATCGATAATATAACCATAATATGGCTAATAATATGAGTTACATTGATAATAATAAGAGTAATGAGTATAGTAATTGTAGTTCTATCGATCATATCTGCATAATATGGCTAATAATATGAGTTAGATTGATAATACTAAGAGTAGTGAGTATAGTAATTCTCGTTCTATCGATCATATAAGCATAATATGGCTAATAATATGAGTTAGATTGATAATAATAAGAGTAATAAGTACAGTAATTGTCGTTCTATCGATCATATAAGCATAATAAGGCTAATATTATGAGTTAGAGTGATAATACTAAGAGTAGTGAGTATAGTAATTCTCATTCTATCGATCATATAAGCATAATATGGCTAATAATATGAGTTAGATTGATAATAATAAGAGTAATAAGTATAGTAATTGTAGTTCTATCGATCATATCTGCATAATATGGTTAATAATATGAGTTAGATTCATAACAATAAGAGTAATAAGTATCGTAATTGTCGTTCTATCGATCATATAAGCATAATATGGCTAATAATATGAGTTACATTGATAATAATAAGAGTAATAAGTATAGTAATTGTCGTTCTCTCGATCATATAAGCATAATATGGCTAATAATATGAGTTAGAGTGATAACACTAAGAGTAGTGAGTATAGTAATTCTCTTTCTATCGATCATAAAAGCATAATATGGCTAATAATATGAGTTAGATTGATAACAATGAGAGTAATGAGTATAGTAATTGTAGTTCTATCGATCATATCTGCATAATATGGTTAATAATATGAGTTAGAATGATAACAATGAGAGTAATGAGTATAGTAATTGTAGTTCTATCGATCATATCTGCATAATATGGTTAATAATATGAGTTAGAATGATAATAATAAGAGTAATAAGTTTAGCAATTGTCGTTCTATCGATCATATCTGCATAATATGGTTAATAATATGAGTTAGATTGATAATAGTGAGTGCAATAACTATAGTGAATGTCGTTCTATCGATCATATCTGCATAATATGGTTAATAATATGAGTTAGAATGATAATAATAAGAGTAATAAGTTTAGTAATTGTCGTTCTATCGATCATATCTGCATAATATGGTTAATAATATGAGTTAGATTGATAATACGAAGAGTAGCGAGTATAGTAATTCTCGTTCTATCGATCATATAAGCATAATGTGGCTAATAATATGAGTTAGATTGATAATACTAAGAGTAGTGAGTATAGTAATTGTTGTTCTATCGATCATATAAGCATAATATAACTAATAATATGAGTTAGATTGATAATAGTAAGTGTAATAAGTATAGTAAATGTCGTGCTATCGATCATATCTGCATAATATGGTTAATAATATGAGTTAGATTGATAATAATAAGAGTAATATGTATAGTAATTGTCGTTCTATCGATCATATCTGCATAATATGGTTAATAATATGAGTTAGATTGACAATAGTAAGTGTAATAAGTATAGTAATTGTAGTTCTATCGATCATATAAGCATAATATGGCTAATAATATGAGTCAGATTCATAATAATAAGAGTAATAAGTATAGTAATTGTCGTTCTATCGATCATATAAGCATAATATGGCTAATAATATGAGTTAGATTGGTAATAATAAGAGTAATAAGTATAGTAATTGTCGTTCTATCGATCATACAAGCATAATATGGCTAATAATATGAGTTAGATTGATAATACTAAGAGTAGTGAGTATAGTAAAACTCGTTCTATCGATCATGTAAGCATAATGTGGCTAATAATATGAGTTAGATTGATAATAATAACAGTAATAAGTATAGTAATTGTCGTTCTATCGATAATATAACCATAATATGGCTACTAATATGAGTTAGATTGATAATACTAAGAGTAGTGAGTATAGTAATTCTCGTTCTATCGATCATATAAGCATAATATGGCTAATAATATGAGTTAGATTGATAATGATAAGAGTAATGAGTATATTAATTGTAGTTCTATCGATCAATTAAACATAATATGGCTAATAATATGAGTTAGATTGATAATAATAACAGTAATAAGAATAGTAATTGTCGTTCTATCGATAATATAACCATAATATGGCTAATAATATGAGTTACATTGATAATAATAAGAGTAATGAGTATAGTAATTGTAGTTCTATCGATCATATCTGCATAATATGGCTAATAATATGAGTTAGAATGATAATAATAAGAGTAATAAGTTTAGTAATTGTCGTTCTATCGATCATATCTGCATAATATGGTTAATAATATGAGTTAGATTCATAACAATAAGAGTAATAAGTACAGTAATTGTCGTTCTATCGATCATATAAGCATAATATGGCTAATAATATGAGTTACATTGATAATAATAAGAGTAATAAGTATAGTAATTGTCGTTCTCTCGATCATATAAGCATAATATGGCTAATAATATGAGTTAGAGTGATAACACTAAGAGTAGTGAGTATAGTAATTCTCATTCTGTCGATCATATAAGCATAATATGGCTAATAATATGAGTTAGATTGATAATAATATCAGTAATAAGTATAGTAATTGTGGTTCTATCGATCACATAAGCATAATATGGCTAATAATATGAGTTAGATTGATAATACTAAGAGTAGTGAGTATAGTAATTCTCGTTCTATCGATCATATAAGCATAATATGGCTAATAATATGAGTTAGATTGATAATAATAAGAGTAATAAGTATAGTAATTGTCGTTCTATCGATCATATCTGCATAATATGGTTAATAATATGAGTTAGATTCATAACGATAAGAGTAATAAGTATAGTAATTGTCGTTCTGTCGATCATATCTGCATAATATGGTTAATAATATGAGTTAGATTGATAATAGTGAGTGCAATAACTATAGTGAATGTCGTTCTATCGATCATATCAGCATAATATGGGTAATATTATGAGTTGGATTGATAATAATGAGAGTAATGAGTATAGTAATTGTAGTTCTATCGATCATATCTGCATAATATGGTTAATAATATGAGTTAGAATGATAATAATAAGAGTAATAAGTTTAGTAATTGTCGTTCTATCGATCATATCTGCATAATATGGTTAATAATATGAGTTAGATTGATAATAGTGAGTGTAATAACTATAGCGAATGTCGTTCTATCGATCATATCAGCATAATATGGGTAATATTATAAGTTGGATTGATAATAATAAGAGTAATGAGTATAGTAATTGTAGTTCTATCGATCATATAAGCATAATGTGGCTAATAATATGAGTTAGATTCATAATAATAAGAGTAATGAGGATAGTAATTATCGTTCTATCGATCATTTAAGCATAATATGGCGAATAATATGAGTTGGGTTGATAAAAATAAGAATAATAAGTATAGTAATTGTCGTTCTATCGTTCATATAAGCATAATATGGCTAATAATATGAGTCAGATTCATAATAATAAGAGTAATAAGTATAGTAATTGTCGTTCTATCGATCATATAAGCATAATATGGCTAATAATATGAGTTAGATTGGTAATAATAAGAGTAATATGTATAGTAATTGTCGTTCTATCGATCATATAAGCATAATATGGCTAATAATATGAGTTAGATTGATAATACTAAGAGTAGTGAGTATAGTAATTCTCGTTCTATCGATCATATAAGCATAATGTGGCTAATAATATGAGTTAGATTGATAATAATAACAGTAATAAGTATAGTAATTGTCGTTCTATCGATAATATAACCATAATATGGCTAATAATATGAGTTAGATTGATAATACTAGGAGTAGTGAGTATAGTAATTCTCGTTCTATCGATCATATAAGCATAATATGGCTAATAATATGAGTTAGATTGGTAATAATAAGAGTAATAAGTATAGTAATTGTCGTTCTATCGATCACATAAGCATAATATGGCTAATAATATGAGTTAGATTGATAATACTAAGAGTAGTGAGTATAGTAATTCTCGTTCTATCGATCATATAAGCATAATATGGCTAATAATATGAGTTAGATTGATAATAATAAGAGTAATAAGTATAGTAATTGTCGTTCTATCGATCATATCTGCATAATATGGTTAATAATATGAGTTAGATTCATAACGATAAGAGTAATAAGTATAGTAATTGTCGTTCTGTCGATCATATCTGCATAATATGGTTAATAATATGAGTTAGATTGATAATAGTGAGTGCAATAACTATAGTGAATGTCGTTCTATCGATCATATCAGCATAATATGGGTAATATTATGAGTTGGATTGATAATAATGAGAGTAATGAGTATAGTAATTGTAGTTCTATCGATCATATCTGCATAATATGGTTAATAATATGAGTTAGAATGATAATAATAAGAGTAATAAGTTTAGTAATTGTCGTTCTATCGATCATATCTGCATAATATGGTTAATAATATGAGTTAGATTGATAATAGTGAGTGTAATAACTTTAGCGAATGTCGTTCTATCGATCATATCAGCATAATATGGGTAATATTATAAGTTGGATTGATAATAATAAGAGTAATGAGTATAGTAATTGTAGTTCTATCGATCATATAAGCATAATGTGGCTAATAATATGAGTTAGATTCATAATAATAAGAGTAATGAGGATAGTAATTATCGTTCTATCGATCATTTAAGCATAATATGGCGAATAATATGAGTTGGGTTGATAAAAATAAGAATAATAAGTATAGTAATTGTCGTTCTATCGATCATATAAGCATAATATGGCTAATAATATGAGTCAGATTCATAATAATAAGAGTAATAAGTATAGTAATTGTCGTTCTATCGATCATATAAGCATAATATGGCTAATAATATGAGTTAGATTGGTAATAATAAGAGTAATAAGTATAGTAATTGTCGTTCTATCGATCATATAAGCATAATATGGCTAATAATATGAGTTAGATTGATAATACTAAGAGTAGTGAGTATAGTAATTCTCGTTCTATCGATCATATAAGCATAATGTGGCTAATAATATGAGTTAGATTGATAATAATAACAGTAATAAGTATAGTAATTGTCGTTCTATCGATAATATAACCATAATATGGCTAATAATATGAGTTAGATTGATAATACTAAGAGTAGTGAGTATAGTAATTCTCGTTCTATCGATCATATAAGCATAATATGGCTAATAATATGAGTTAGATTGATAATAATAAGAGTAATGAGTATATTAATTGTAGTTCTATCGATCATTTAAACATAATATGGCTAATAATATGAGTTAGATTGATAATAATAACAGTAATAAGTATAGTAATTGTCGTTCTATCGATAATATAACCATAATATGGCTAATAATATGAGTTACATTGATAATAATAAGAGTAATGAGTATAGTAATTGTAGTTCTATCGATCATATCTGCATAATATGGCTAATAATATGAGTTAGATTGATAATACTAAGAGTAGTGAGTATAGTAATTCTCGTTCTATCGATCATATAAGCATAATATGGCTAATAATATGAGTTAGATTGATAATAATAAGAGTAATAAGTATAGTAATTGTCGTTCTATCGATCATTTAAGCATAATATGGCTAATAATATGAGTTAGATTGATAATAATAACAGTAATAAGTATAGTAATTGTCGTTCTATCGATAATATAACCATAATATGGCTGATAATATGTGTTAGATTGATAATACTAAGAGTAGTGAGTATAGTAATTCTCGTTCTATCGATCATATAAGCATAATATGGCTAATAATATGAGTTAGATTGATAATAATAAGAGTAATAAGTACAGTAATTGTCGTTCTATCGATCATATAAGCATAATAAGGCTAATATTATGAGTTAGAGTGATAATACTAAGAGTAGTGAGTATAGTAATTCTCATTCTATCGATCATATAAGCATAATATGGCTAATAATATGAGTTAGATTGATAATAATAAGAGTAATAAGTATAGTAATTGTAGTTCTATCGATCATATCTGCATAATATGGTTAATAATATGAGTTAGATTCATAACAATAAGAGTAATGAGTATCGTAATTGTCGTTCTATCGATCATATAAGCATAATATGGCTAATAATATGAGTTACATTGATAATAATAAGAGTAATAAGTATAGTAATTGTCGTTCTCTCGATCATATAAGCATAATATGGCTAATAATATGAGTTAGAGCGATAACACTAAGAGTAGTGAGTATAGTAATTCTCTTTCTATCGATCATAAAAGCATAATATGGCTAATAATATGAGTTAGATTGATAACAATGAGAGTAATGAGTATAGTAATTGTAGTTCTATCGATCATATCTGCATAATATGGTTAATAATATGAGTTAGAATGATAATAATAAGAGTAATAAGTTTAGCAATTGTCGTTCTATCGATCATATCTGCATAATATGGTCAATAATATGAGTTAGATTGATAATAGTGAGTGCAATAACTATAGTGAATGTCGTTCTATCGATCATATCAGCATAATATGGGTAATATTATGAGTTGGATTGATAATAATAAGAGTAATGAGTATAGTAATTGTAGTTCTATCGATCATATCTGCATAATATGGCTAATAATATGAGTTAGATTGATAATACTAAGAGTAGTGAGTATAGTAATTCTCGTTCTATCGATCATATAAGCATAATATGGCTAATAATATGAGTTAGATTGATAATAATAAGAGTAATAAGTATAGTAATTGTAGTTCTATCGATCATATCTGCATAATATGGCTAATAATATGAGTTAGATTGATAATACTAAGAGTAGTGAGTATAGTAATTCTCGTTCTATCGATCATATAAGCATAATGTGGCTAATAATATGAGTTAGATTGATAATAATAACAGTAATAAGTATAGTAATTGTCGTTCTATCGATAATATAACCATAATATGGCTAATAATATGAGTTACATTGATAATAATAAGAGTAATGAGTATAGTAATTGTAGTTCTATCGATCATATCTGCATAATATGGCTAATAATATGAGTTAGATTGATAATACTAAGAGTAGTGAGTATAGTAATTCTCGTTCTATCGATCATATAAGCATAATATGGCTAATAATATGAGTTAGATTGATAATAATAAGAGTAATAAGTATAGTAATTGTCGTTCTATCGATCATTTAAGCATAATATGGCTAATAATATGAGTTAGATTGATAATAATAACAGTAATAAGTATAGTAATTGTCGTTCTATCGATAATATAACCATAATATGGCTGATAATATGTGTTAGATTGATAATACTAAGAGTAGTGAGTATAGTAATTCTCGTTCTATCGATCATATAAGCATAATATGGCTAATAATATGAGTTAGATTGATAATGATAAGAGTAATGAGTATATTAATTGTAGTTCTATCGATCAATTAAACATAATATGGCTAATAATATGAGTTAGATTGATAATAATAACAGTAATAAGTATAGTAATTGTCGTTCTATCGATAATATAACCATAATATGGCTAATAATATGAGTTACATTGATAATAATAAGAGTAATGAGGATAGTAATTGTCGTTCTATCGATCATATAAGCATAATATGGCTAATAATATGAGTCAGATTCATAATAATAAGAGTAATAAGTATAGTAATTGTCGTTCTATCGATCATATAAGCATAATATGGCTAATAATATGAGTTAGATTGGTAATAATAAGAGTAATAAGTATAGTAATTGTCGTTCTATCGATCATATAAGCATAATATGGCTAATAATATGAGTTAGATTGATAATACTAAGAGTAGTGAGTATAGTAATTCTCGTTCTATCGATCATATAAGCATAATGTGGCTAATAATATGAGTTAGATTGATAATAATAACAGTAATAAGTATAGTAATTGTCGTTCTATCGATAATATAACCATAATATGGCTAATAATATGAGTTAGATTGATAATACTAAGAGTAGTGAGTATAGTAATTCTCGTTCTATCGATCATATAAGCATAATATGGCTAATAATATGAGTTAGATTGATAATTGTAAGAGTAATGAGTATATTAATTGTAGTTCTATCGATCATTTAAACATAATATGGCTAATAATATGAGTTAGATTGATAATAATAACAGTAATAAGTATAGTAATTGTCGTTCTATCGATAATATAACCATAATATGGCTAATAATATGAGTTACATTGATAATAATAAGAGTAATGAGTATAGTAATTGTAGTTCTATCGATCAGATCTGCATAATATGGCTAATAATATGAGTTAGATTGAAAATACTAAGAGTAGTGAGTATAGTAATTCTCGTTCTATCGATCATATAAGCATAATATGGCTAATAATATGAGTTAGATTGGTAATAATAAGAGTAATAAGTATAGTAATTGTCGTTCTATCGATCACATAAGCATAATATGGCTAATAATATGAGTTAGATTGATAATACTAAGAGTAGTCAGTATAGTAATTCTCGTTCTATCGATCATATAAGCATAATATGGCTAATAATATGAGTTAGATTGATAATAATAAGAGTAATAAGTATAGTAATTGTCGTTCTGTCGATCATATCTGCATAATATGGTTAATAATATGAGTTAGATTGATAATAGTGAGTGCAATAACTATAGTGAATGTCGTTCTATCGATCATATCAGCATAATATGGGTAATATTATCAGTTGGATTGATAATAATGAGAGTAATGAGTATAGTAATTGTAGTTCTATCGATCATATCTGCATAATATGGTTAATAATATGAGTTAGAATGATAATAATAAGAGTAATAAGTTTAGTAATTGTCGTTCTATCGATCATATCTGCATAATATGGTTAATAATATGAGTTAGATTGATAATACTAAGAGTAGCGTGTATAGTAATTCTCGTTCTATCGATCATATAAGCATAATATGGCTAATAATATGAGTTAGATTGATAATAATAAGAGTAATGAGTATATTAATTGTAGTTCTATCTATCATTTAAACATAATATGGCTAATAATATGAGTTAGATTGATAATAATAACAGTAATAAGTATAGTAATTGTCGTTCTATCGATAATATAACCATAATATGGCTAATAATATGAGTTACATTGATAATAATAAGAGTAATGAGTATAGTAATTGTAGTTCTATCGATCATATCTGCATAATATGGCTAATAATATGAGTTAGATTGATAATACTAAGAGTAGTGAGTATAGTAATTCTCGTTCTATCGATCATATAAGCATAATATGGCTAATAATATGAGTTAGGTTGGTAATAATAAGAGTAATAAGTATAGTAATTGTCGTTCTATCGATCACATAAGCATAATATGGCTAATAATATGAGTTAGATTGATAATACTAAGAGTAGTGAGTATAGTAATTCTCGTTCTATCGATCATATAAGCATAATATGGCTAATAATATGAGTTAGATTGATAATAATAAGAGTAATAAGTATAGTAATTGTCGCTCTATCGATCATTTAAGCATAATATGGCTAATAATATGAGTTAGATTGATAATAATAACAGTAATAAGTATAGTAATTGTCGTTCTATCGATAATATAACCATAATATGGCTGATAATATGTGTTAGATTGATAATACTAAGAGTAGTGAGTATAGTAATTCTCGTTCTATCGATCATATAAGCATAATATGGCTAATAATATGAGTTAGATTGATAATAATAAGAGTAATAAGTACAGTAATTGTCGTTCTATCGATCATATAAGCATAATAAGGCTAATATTATGAGTTAGAGTGATAATACTAAGAGTAGTGAGTATAGTAATTCTCATTCTATCGATCATATAAGCATAATATGGCTAATAATATGAGTTAGATTGATAATAATAAGAGTAATAAGTATAGTAATTGTAGTTCTATCGATCATATCTGCATAATATGGTTAATAATATGAGTTAGATTCATAACAATAAGAGTAATAAGTATAGTAATTGTCGTTCTATCGATCATATAAGCATAATATGGCTAATAATATGAGTTACATTGATAATAATAAGAGTAATAAGTATAGTAATTGTCGTTCTCTCGATCATATAAGCATAATATGGCTAATAATATGAGTTAGAGTGATAACACTAAGAGTAGTGAGTATAGTAATTCTCATTCTGTCGATCATATAAGCATAATATGGCTAATAATATGAGTTAGATTGATAATAATATCAGTAATAAGTATAGTAATTGTGGTTCTATCGATAATATAACCATAATATGGCTAATAATATGAGTTAGATTGATAATACTAAGAGTAGTGAGTATAGTAATTCTCTTTCTATCGATCATAAAAGCATAATATGGCTAATAATATGAGTTAGATTGATAACAATGAGAGTAATGAGTATAGTAATTGTCGTTCTATCGATCATATAAGCATAATATGGCTAATAATATGAGTTAGATTGGTAATAATAAGAGTAATAAGTATAGTAATTGTCGTTCTATCGATCATATAAGCATAATATGGCTAATAATATGAGTTAGATTGATAATACTAAGAGTAGTGAGTATAGTAATTCTCGTTCTATCGATCATATAAGCATAATGTGGCTAATAATATGAGTTAGATTGATAATAATAACAGTAATAAGTATAGTAATTGTCGTTCTATCGATAATATAACCATAATATGGCTACTAATATGAGTTAGATTGATAATACTAAGAGTAGTGAGTATAGTAATTCTCGTTCTATCGATCATATAAGCATAATATGGCTAATAATATGAGTTAGATTGATAATGATAAGAGTAATGAGTATATTAATTGTAGTTCTATCGATCAATTAAACATAATATGGCTAATAATATGAGTTAGATTGATAATAATAACAGTAATAAGTATAGTAATTGTCGTTCTATCGATAATATAACCATAATATGGCTAATAATATGAGTTACATTGATAATAATAAGAGTAATGAGTATAGTAATTGTAGTTCTATCGATCATATCTGCATAATATGGCTAATAATATGAGTTAGAATGATAATAATAAGAGTAATAAGTTTAGTAATTGTCGTTCTATCGATCATATCTGCATAATATGGTTAATAATATGAGTTAGATTCATAACAATAAGAGTAATAAGTATAGTAATTGTCGTTCTATCGATCATATAAGCATAATATGGCTAATAATATGAGTTACATTGATAATAATAAGAGTAATAAGTATAGTAATTGTCGTTCTCTCGATCATATAAGCATAGTATGGCTAATAATATGAGTTAGAGTGATAACACTAAGAGTAGTGAGTATAGTAATTCTCATTCTGTCGATCATATAAGCATAATATGGCTAATAATATGAGTTAGATTGATAATAATATCAGTAATAAGTATAGTAATTGTGGTTCTATCGATAATATAACCATAATATGGCTAATAATATGAGTTAGATTGATAATACTAAGAGTAGTGAGTATAGTAATTCTCTTTCTATCGATCATAAAAGCATAATATGGCTAATAATATGAGTTAGATTGATAACAATGAGAGTAATGAGTATAGTAATTGTCGTTCTATCGATCATATAAGCATAATATGGCTAATAATATGAGTTAGATTGGTAATAATAAGAGTAATAAGTATAGTAATTGTCGTTCTATCGATCATATAAGCATAATATGGCTAATAATATGAGTTAGATTGATAATACTAAGAGTAGTGAGTATAGTAATTCTCGTTCTATCGATCATATAAGCATAATGTGGCTAATAATATGAGTTAGATTGATAATAATAACAGTAATAAGTATAGTAATTGTCGTTCTATCGATAATATAACCATAATATGGCTACTAATATGAGTTAGATTGATAATACTAAGAGTAGTGAGTATAGTAATTCTCGTTCTATCGATCATATAAGCATAATATGGCTAATAATATGAGTTAGATTGATAATGATAAGAGTAATGAGTATATTAATTGTAGTTCTATCGATCAATTAAACATAATATGGCTAATAATATGAGTTAGATTGATAATAATAACAGTAATAAGTATAGTAATTGTCGTTCTATCGATAATATAACCATAATATGGCTAATAATATGAGTTACATTGATAATAATAAGAGTAATGAGTATAGTAATTGTAGTTCTATCGATCAGATCTGCATAATATGGCTAATAATATGAGTTAGATTGATAATACTAAGAGTAGTGAGTATAGTAATTCTCGTTCTATCGATCATATAAGCATAATATGGCTAATAATATGAGTTAGATTGGTAATAATAAGAGTAATAAGTATAGTAATTGTCGTTCTATCGATCACATAAGCATAATATGGCTAATAATATGAGTTAGATTGATAATACTAAGAGTAGTGAGTATAGTAATTCTCGTTCTATCGATCATATAAGCATAATATGGCTAATAATATGAGTTAGATTGATAATAATAAGAGTAATAAGTATAGTAATTGTCGTTCTATCGATCATATCTGCATAATATGGTTAATAATATGAGTTAGATTGATAATACTAAGAGTAGCGAGTATAGTAATTCTCGTTCTATCGATCACATAAGCATAATATGGCTAATAATATGAGTTAGATTGATAATACTAAGAGTAGTGAGTATAGTAATTCTCGTTCTATCGATCATATAAGCATAATATGGCTAATAATATGAGTTAGATTGATAATAATAAGAGTAATAAGTATAGTAATTGTCGCTCTATCGATCATTTAAGCATAATATGGCTAATAATATGAGTTAGATTGATAATAATAACAGTAATAAGTATAGTAATTGTCGTTCTATCGATAATATAACCATAATATGGCTGATAATATGTGTTAGATTGATAATACTAAGAGTAGTGAGTATAGTAATTCTCGTTCTATCGATCATATAAGCATAATATGGCTAATAATATGAGTTAGATTGATAATAATAAGAGTAATAAGTACAGTAATTGTCGTTCTAACGATCATATAAGCATAATAAGGCTAATATTATGAGTTAGAGTGATAATACTAAGAGTAGTGAGTATAGTAATTCTCATTCTATCGATCATATAAGCATAATATGGCTAATAATATGAGTTAGATTGATAATAATAAGAGTAATAAGTATAGTAATTGTAGTTCTATCGATCATATCTGCATAATATGGTTAATAATATGAGTTAGATTCATAACAATAAGAGTAATAAGTATAGTAATTGTCGTTCTATCGATCATATAAGCATAATATGGCTAATAATATGAGTTACATTGATAATAATAAGAGTAATAAGTACAGTAATTGTCGTTCTCTCGATCATATAAGCATAATATGGCTAATAATATGAGTTAGAGTGATAACACTAAGAGTAGTGAGTATAGTAATTCTCATTCTGTCGATCATATAAGCATAATATGGCTAATAATATGAGTTAGATTGATAATAATATCAGTAATAAGTATAGTAATTGTGGTTCTATCGATAATATAACCATAATATGGCTAATAATATGAGTTAGATTGATAATACTAAGAGTAGTGAGTATAGTAATTCTCTTTCTATCGATCATAAAAGCATAATATGGCTAATAATATGAGTTAGATTGATAACAATGAGAGTAATGAGTATAGTAATTGTCGTTCTATCGATCATATAAGCATAATATGGCTAATAATATGAGTTAGATTGGTAATAATAAGAGTAATAAGTATAGTAATTGTCGTTCTATCGATCATATAAGCATAATATGGCTAATAATATGAGTTAGATTGATAATACTAAGAGTAGTGAGTATAGTAATTCTCGTTCTATCGATCATATAAGCATAATGTGGCTAATAATATGAGTTAGATTGATAATAATAACAGTAATAAGTATAGTAATTGTCGTTCTATCGATAATATAACCATAATATGGCTACTAATATGAGTTAGATTGATAATACTAAGAGTAGTGAGTATAGTAATTCTCGTTCTATCGATCATATAAGCATAATATGGCTAATAATATGAGTTAGATTGATAATAATAACAGTAATAAGTATAGTAATTGTCGTTCTATCGATAATATAACCATAATATGGCTAATAATATGAGTTACATTGATAATAATAAGAGTAATGAGTATAGTAATTGTAGTTCTATCGATCATATCTGCATAATATGGCTAATAATATGAGTTAGATTGATAATACTAAGAGTAGTGAGTATAGTAATTCTCGTTCTATCGATCATATAAGCATAATATGGCTAATAATATGAGTTAGATTGATAATAATAAGAGTAATAAGTATAGTAATTGTCGTTCTATCGATCATTTAAGCATAATATGGCTAATAATATGAGTTAGATTGATAATAATAACAGTAATAAGTATAGTAATTGTCGTTCTATCGATAATATAACCATAATATGGCTGATAATATGTGTTAGATTGATAATACTAAGAGTAGTGAGTATAGTAATTCTCGTTCTATCGATCATATAAGCATAATATGGCTAATAATATGAGTTAGATTGATAATAATAAGAGTAATAAGTACAGTAATTGTCGTTCTATCGATCATATAAGCATAATAAGGCTAATATTATGAGTTAGAGTGATAATACTAAGAGTAGTGAGTATAGTAATTCTCATTCTATCGATCATATAAGCATAATATGGCTAATAATATGAGTTAGATTGATAATAATAAGAGTAATAAGTATAGTAATTGTAGTTCTATCGATCATATCTGCATAATATGGTTAATAATATGAGTTAGATTCATAACAATAAGAGTAATAAGTATCGTAATTGTCGTTCTATCGATCATATAAGCATAATATGGCTAATAATATGAGTTACATTGATAATAATAAGAGTAATAAGTATAGTAATTGTCGTTCTCTCGATCATATAAGCATAATATGGCTAATAATATGAGTTAGAGTGATAACACTAAGAGTAGTGAGTATAGTAATTCTCTTTCTATCGATCATAAAAGCATAATATGGCTAATAATATGAGTTAGATTGATAACAATGAGAGTAATGAGTATAGTAATTGTAGTTCTATCGATCATATCTGCATAATATGGTTAATAATATGAGTTAGAATGATAATAATAAGAGTAATAAGTTTAGCAATTGTCGTTCTATCGATCATATCTGCATAATATGGTCAATAATATGAGTTAGATTGATAATAGTGAGTGCAATAACTATAGTGAATGTCGTTCTATCGATCATATCAGCATAATATGGGTAATATTATGAGTTGGATTGATAATAATAAGAGTAATGAGTATAGTAATTGTAGTTCTATCGATCATATCTGCATAATATGGTTAATAATATGAGTTAGAATGATAATAATAAGAGTAATAAGTTTAGTAATTGTCGTTCTATCGATCATATCTGCATAATATGGTTAATAATATGAGTTAGATTGATAATACGAAGAGTAGCGAGTATAGTAATTCTCGTTCTATCGATCATATAAGCATAATATGGCTAATAATATGAGTTAGATTGATAATAATAAGAGTAATAAGTATAGTAATTGTCGTTCTATCGATCATATCTGCATAATATGGTTAATAATATGAGTTAGATTCATAACGATAAGAGTAATAAGTATAGTAATTGTCGTTCTGTCGATCATATCTGCATAATATGGTTAATAATATGAGTTAGATTGATAATAGTGAGTGCAATAACTATAGTGAATGTCGTTCTATCGATCATATCAGCATAATATGGCTAATAATATGAGTTACATTGATAATAATAAGAGTAATGAGTATAGTAATTGTAGTTCTATCGATCATATCTGCATAATATGGCTAATAATATGAGTTAGATTGATAATACTAAGAGTAGTGAGTATAGTAATTCTCGTTCTATCGATCATATAAGCATAATATGGCTAATAATATGAGTTAGGTTGGTAATAATAAGAGTAATAAGTATAGTAATTGTCGTTCTATCGATCACATAAGCATAATATGGCTAATAATATGAGTTAGATTGATAATACTAAGAGTAGTGAATATAGTAATTCTCGTTCTATCGATCATATAAGCATAATATGGCTAATAATATGAGTTAGATTGATAATAATAAGAGTAATAAGTATAGTAATTGTCGCTCTATCGATCATTTAAGCATAATATGGCTAATAATATGAGTTAGATTGATAATAATAACAGTAATAAGTATAGTAATTGTCGTTCTATCGATAATATAACCATAATATGGCTGATAATATGTGTTAGATTGATAATACTAAGAGTAGTGAGTATAGTAATTCTCGTTCTATCGATCATATAAGCATAATATGGTTAATAATATGAGTTAGATTGATAATAGTGAGTGCAATAACTATAGTGAATGTCGTTCTATCGATCATATCAGCATAATATGGCTAATAATATGAGTTACATTGATAATAATAAGAGTAATAAGTATAGTAATTGTAGTTCTATCGATCATATCTGCATAATATGGTTAATAATATGAGTTAGATTCATAACAATAAGAGTAATAAGTATAGTAATTGTCGTTCTATCGATCATATAAGCATAATATGGCTAATAATATGAGTTACATTGATAATAATAAGAGTAATAAGTATAGTAATTGTCGTTCTCTCGATCATATAAGGATAATATGGCTAATAATATGAGTTAGAGTGATAATACTAAGAGTAGTGAGTATAGTAATTCTCGTTCTATCGATCATATAAGCATAATGTGGCTAATAATATGAGTTAGATTGATAATAATAACAGTAATAAGTATAGTAATTGTCGTTCTATCGATAATATAACCATAATATGGCTACTAATATGAGTTAGATTGATAATACTAAGAGTAGTGAGTATAGTAATTCTCGTTCTATCGATCATATAAGCATAATATGGCTAATAATACGAGTTAGATTGATAATGATAAGAGTAATGAGTATATTAATTGTAGTTCTATCGATCAATTAAACATAATATGGCTAATAATATGAGTTAGATTGATAATAATAACAGTAATAAGTATAGTAATTGTCGTTCTATCGATAATATAACCATAATATGGCTAATAATATGAGTTACATTGATAATAATAAGAGTAATGAGTATAGTAATTGTAGTTCTATCCATCATATCTGCATAATATGGCTAATAATATGAGTTAGAATGATAATAATAAGAGTAATAAGTATAGTAGTTGTCGTTCTCTCGATCATATAAGCATAGTATGGCTAATAATATGAGTTAGAGTGATAACACTAAGAGTAGTGAGTATAGTAATTCTCATTCTGTCGATCATATAAGCATAATATGGCTAATAATATGAGTTAGATTGATAATAATATCAGTAATAAGTATAGTAATTGTGGTTCTATCGATAATATAACCATAATATGGCTAATAATATGAGTTAGATTGATAATACTAAGAGTAGTGAGTATAGTAATTCTCTTTCTATCGATCATAAAAGCATAATATGGCTAATAATATGAGTCAGATTGATAACAATGAGAGTAATGAGTATAGTAGTTGTAGTTCTATCGATCATATCTGCATAATATGGTTAATAATATGAGTTAGAATGATAATAATAAGAGAAATAAGTTTAGTAATTGTCGTTCTATCGATCATATCTGCATAATATGGTTAATAATATGAGTTAGATTGATAATAGTGAGTGTAATAACTATAGCGAATGTCGTTCTATCGATCATATCAGCATAATATGGGTAATATTATGAGTTAGATTGATAATAATAACAGTAATAAGTATAGTAATTGTCGTTCTATCGATAATATAACCATAATATGGCTAATAATATGAGTTACGTTGATAATAATAAGAGTAATGAGTATAGTAATTGTAGTTCTATCGATCAGATCTGCATAATATGGCTAATAATATGAGTTAGATTGATAATACTAAGAGTAGTGAGTATAGTAATTCTCGTTCTATCGATCATATAAGCATAATATGGCTAATAATATGAGTTAGATTGGTAATAATAAGAGTAATAAGTATAGTAATTGTCGTTCTATCGATCACATAAGCATAATATGGCTAATAATATGAGTTAGATTGATAATACTAAGAGTAGTGAGTATAGTAATTCTCGTTCTATCGATCATATAAGCATAATATGGCTAATAATATGAGTTAGATTGATAATAATAAGAGTAATAAGTATAGTAATTGTCGTTCTATCGATCATATCTGCATAATATGGTTAATAATATGAGTTAGATTCATAACGATAAGAGTAATAAGTATAGTAATTGTCGTTCTGTCGATCATATCTGCATAATATGGTTAATAATATGAGTTAGATTGATAATAGTGAGTGCAATAACTATAGTGAATGTCGTTCTATCGATCATATCAGCATAATATGGGTAATATTATGAGTTGGATTGATAATAATGAGAGTAATGAGTATAGTAATTGTAGTTCTATCGATCATATCTGCATAATATGGTTAATAATATGAGTTAGAATGATAATAATAAGAGTAATAAGTTTAGTAATTGTCGTTCTATCGATCATATCTGCATAATATGGTTAATAATATGAGTTAGATTGATAATACTAAGAGTAGCGAGTATAGTAATTCTCGTTCTATCGATCATATAAGCATAATATGGCTAATAATATGAGTTAGATTGATAATAATAAGAGTAATGAGTATATTAATTGTAGTTCTATCTATCATTTAAACATAATATGGCTAATAATATGAGTTAGATTGATAATAATAACAGTAATAAGTATAGTAATTGTCGTTCTATCGATAATATAACCATAATATGGCTAATAATATGAGTTACATTGATAATAATAAGAGTAATGAGTATAGTAATTGTAGTTCTATCGATCATATCTGCATAATATGGCTAATAATATGAGTTAGATTGATAATACTAAGAGTAGTGAGTATAGTAATTCTCGTTCTATCGATCATATAAGCATAATATGGCTAATAATATGAGTTAGGTTGGTAATAATAAGAGTAATAAGTATAGTAATTGTCGTTCTATCGATCACATAAGCATAATATGGCTAATAATATGAGTTAGATTGATAATACTAAGAGTAGTGAGTATAGTAATTCTCGTTCTATCGATCATATAAGCATAATATGGCTAATAATATGAGTTAGATTGATAATAATAAGAGTAATAAGTATAGTAATTGTCGCTCTATCGATCATTTAAGCATAATATGGCTAATAATATGAGTTAGATTGATAATAATAACAGTAATAAGTATAGTAATTGTCGTTCTATCGATAATATAACCATAATATGGCTGATAATATGTGTTAGATTGATAATACTAAGAGTAGTGAGTATAGTAATTCTCGTTCTATCGATCATATAAGCATAATATGGCTAATAATATGAGTTAGATTGATAATAATAAGAGTAATAAGTACAGTAATTGTCGTTCTATCGATCATATAAGCATAATAAGGCTAATATTATGAGTTAGAGTGATAATACTAAGAGTAGTGAGTATAGTAATTCTCATTCTATCGATCATATAAGCATAATATGGCTAATAATATGAGTTAGATTGATAATAATAAGAGTAATAAGTATAGTAATTGTAGTTCTATCGATCATATCTGCATAATATGGTTAATAATATGAGTTAGATTCATAACAATAAGAGTAATAAGTATAGTAATTGTCGTTCTATCGATCATATAAGCATAATATGGCTAATAATATGAGTTACATTGATAATAATAAGAGTAATAAGTACAGTAATTGTCGTTCTATCGATCATATAAGCATAATATGGCTAATAATATGAGTTAGAGTGATAACACTAAGAGTAGTGAGTATAGTAATTCTCATTCTGTCGATCATATAAGCATAATATGGCTAATAATATGAGTTAGATTGATAATACTAAGAGTAGTGAGTATAGTAATTCTCTTTCTATCGATCATAAAAGCATAATATGGCTAATAATATGAGTTAGATTGATAACAATGAGAGTAATGAGTATAGTAATTGTAGTTCTATCGATCATATCTGCATAATATGGTTAATAATATGAGTTAGAATGATAATAATAAGAGTAATAAGTTTAGTAATTGTCGTTCTATCGATCATATCTGCATAATATGGTTAATAATATGAGTTAGATTGATAATAGTGAGTGTAATAACTATAGCGAATGTCGTTCTATCGATCATATCAGCATAATATGGGTAATATTATAAGTTGGATTGATAATAATAAGAGTAAAGAGTATAGTAATTGTAGTTCTATCGATCATATAAGCATAATGTGGCTAATAATATGAGTTAGATTCATAATAATAAGAGTAATGAGGATAGTAATTGTCGTTCTGTCGATCATTTAAGCATAATATGGCTAATAATATGAGTTAGATTGATAATAATAACAGTAATAAGTATAGTAATTGTCGTTCTATCGATAATATAACCATAATATGGCTGATAATATGTGTTAGATTGATAATACTAAGAGTAGTGAGTATAGTAATTCTCGTTCTATCGATCATATAAGCATAATATGGCTAATAATATGAGTTAGATTGATAATAATAAGAGTAATAAGTACAGTAATTGTCGTTCTATCGATCATATAAGCATAATAAGGCTAATATTATGAGTTAGAGTGATAATACTAAGAGTAGTGAGTATAGTAATTCTCATTCTATCGATCATATAAGCATAATATGGCTAATAATATGAGTTAGATTGATAATAATAAGAGTAATAAGTATAGTAATTGTAGTTCTATCGATCATATCTGCATAATATGGTTAATAATATGAGTTAGATTCATAACAATAAGAGTAATAAGTATCGTAATTGTCGTTCTATCGATCATATAAGCATAATATGGCTAATAATATGAGTTACATTGATAATAATAAGAGTAATAAGTATAGTAATTGTCGTTCTCTCGATCATATAAGCATAATATGGCTAATAATATGAGTTAGAGTGATAACACTAAGAGTCGTGAGTATAGTAATTCTCTTTCTATCGATCATAAAAGCATAATATGGCTAATAATATGAGTTAGATTGATAACAATGAGAGTAATGAGTATAGTAATTGTAGTTCTATCGATCATATCTGCATAATATGGTTAATAATATGAGTTAGAATGATAATAATAAGAGTAATAAGTTTAGCAATTGTCGTTCTATCGATCATATCTGCATAATATGGTCAATAATATGAGTTAGATTGATAATAGTGAGTGCAATAACTATAGTGAATGTCGTTCTATCGATCATATCAGCATAATATGGGTAATATTATGAGTTGGATTGATAATAATAAGAGTAATGAGTATAGTAATTGTAGTTCTGTCGATCATATCTGCATAATATGGTTAATAATATGAGTTAGAATGATAATAATAAGAGTAATAAGTTTAGTAATTGTCGTTCTATCGATCATATCTGCATAATATGGTTAATAATATGAGTTAGATTGATAATACGAAGAGTAGCGAGTATAGTAATTCTCGTTCTATCGATCATATAAGCATAATATGGCTAATAATATGAGTTAGATTGATAATAATAAGAGTAATAAGTACAGTAATTGTCGTTCTATCGATCATATAAGCATAATATGGCTAATAATATGAGTTAGATTGATAATACTAAGAGTAGTGAGTATAGTAATTGTTGTTCTATCGATCATATAAGCATAATATAACTAATAATATGAGTTAGATTGATAATAGTAAGTGTAATAAGTATAGTAAATGTCGTGCTATCGATCATATCTGCATAATATGGTTAATAATACGAGTTAGATTGATAATAATAAGAGTAATATGTATAGTAATTGTCGTTCTATCGATCATATCTGCATAATATGGTTAATAATATGAGTTAGATTGACAATAGTAAGTGTAATAAGTATAGTAATTGTAGTTCTATCGATCATATAAGCATAATGTGGCTAATAATATGAGTCAGATTCATAATAATAAGAGTAATAAGTATAGTAATTGTCGTTCTATCGATCATATAAGCATAATATGGCTAATAATATGAGTTAGATTGGTAATAATAAGAGTAATAAGTATAGTAATTGTCGTTCTATCGATCATATAAGCATAATATGGCTAATAATATGAGTTAGATTGATAATACTAAGAGTAGTGAGTATAGTAATTCTCGTTCTATCGATCATATAAGCATAATGTGGCTAATAATATGAGTTAGATTGATAATAATAACAGTAATAAGTATAGTAATTGTCGTTCTATCGATAATATAACCATAATATGGCTAATAATATGAGTTAGATTGATAATACTAAGAGTAGTGAGTATAGTAATTCTCGTTCTATCGATCATATAAGCATAATATGGCTAATAATATGAGTTAGATTGATAATGATAAGAGTAATGAGTATATTAATTGTAGTTCTATCGATCAATTAAACATAATATGGCTAATAATATGAGTTAGATTGATAATAATAACAGTAATAAGTATAGTAATTGTCGTTCTATCTATAATATAACCATAATATGGCTAATAATATGAGTTACATTGATAATAATAAGAGCAATGAGGATAGTAATTGTCGTTCTATCGATCATATAAGCATAATATGGCTAATAATATGAGTCAGATTCATAATAATAAGAGTAATAAGTATAGTAATTGTCGTTCTATCGATCATATAAGCATAATATGGCTAATAATATGAGTTAGATTGGTAATAATAAGAGTAATAAGTATAGTAATTGTCGTTCTATCGATCATATAAGCATAATATGGCTAATAATATGAGTTAGATTGATAATACTAAGAGTAGTGAGTATAGTAATTCTCGTTCTATCGATCATATAAGCATAATGTGGCTAATAATATGAGTTAGATTGATAATAATAACAGTAATAAGTATAGTAATTGTCGTTCTATCGATAATATAACCATAATATGGCTAATAATATGAGTTAGATTGATAATACTAAGAGTAGTGAGTATAGTAATTCTCGTTCTATCGATCATATAAGCATAATATGGCTAATAATATGAGTTAGATTGATAATAGTAAGAGTAATGAGTATATTAATTGTAGTTCTATCGATCATTTAAACATAATATGGCTAATAATATGAGTTAGATTGATAATAATAACAGTAATAAGTATAGTAATTGTCGTTCTATCGATAATATAACCATAATATGGCTAATAATATGAGTTACATTGATAACAATAAGAGTAATGAGTATAGTAATTGTAGTTCTATCGATCATATCTGCATAATATGGCTAATAATATGAGTTAGATTGATAATACTAAGAGTAGTGAGTATAGTAATTCTCGTTCTACCGATCATATAAGCATAATATGGCTAATAATATGAGTTAGATTGATAATAATAAGAGTAATAAGTATAGTAATTGTCGTTCTATCGATCATTTAAGCATAATATGGCTAATAATATGAGTTAGATTGATAATAATAACAGTAATAAGTATAGTAATTGTCGTTCTATCGATAATATAACCATAATATGGCTGATAATATGTGTTAGATTGATAATACTAAGAGTAGTGAGTATAGTAATTCTCGTTCTATCGATCATATAAGCATAATATGGCTAATAATATGAGTTAGATTGATAATAATAAGAGTAATAAGTACAGTAATTGTCGTTCTATCGATCATATAAGCATAATAAGGCTAATATTATGAGTTAGAGTGATAATACTAAGAGTAGTGAGTATAGTAATTCTCATTCTATCGATCATATAAGCATAATATGGCTAATAATATGAGTTAGATTGATAATAATAAGAGTAATAAGTATAGTAATTGTAGTTCTATCGATCATATCTGCATAATATGGTTAATAATATGAGTTAGATTCATAACAATAAGAGTAATAAGTATCGTAATTGTCGTTCTATCGATCATATAAGCATAATATGGCTAATAATATGAGTTACATTGATAATAATAAGAGTAATAAGTATAGTAATTGTCGTTCTCTCGATCATACAAGCATAATATGGCTAATAATATGAGTTAGAGTGATAACACTAAGAGTAGTGAGTATAGTAATTCTCTTTCTATCGATCATAAAAGCATAATATGGCTAATAATATGAGTTAGATTGATAACAATGAGAGTAATGAGTATAGTAATTGTAGTTCTATCGATCATATCTGCATAATATGGTTAATAATATGAGTTAGAATGATAACAATGAGAGTAATGAGTATAGTAATTGTAGTTCTATCGATCATATCTGCATAATATGGTTAATAATATGAGTTAGAATGATAATAATAAGAGTAATAAGTTTAGCAATTGTCGTTCTATCGATCATATCTGCATAATATGGTTAATAATATGAGTTAGATTGATAATAGTGAGTGCAATAACTATAGTGAATGTCGTTCTATCGATCATATCTGCATAATATGGTTAATAATATGAGTTAGAATGATAATAATAAGAGTAATAAGTTTAGTAATTGTCGTTCTATCGATCATATCTGCATAATATGGTTAATAATATGAGTTAGATTGATAATACGAAGAGTAGCGAGTATAGTAATTCTCGTTCTATCGATCATATAAGCATAATATGGCTAATAATATGAGTTAGATTGATAATAATAAGAGTAATAAGTACAGTAATTGTCGTTCTATCGATCATATAAGCATAATATGGCTAATAATATGCGTTAGATTGATAATACTAAGAGTAGTGAGTATAGTAATTGTTGTTCTATCGATCATATAAGCATAATATAACTAATAATATGAGTTAGATTGATAATAGTAAGTGTAATAAGTATAGTAAATGTCGTGCTATCGATCATATCTGCATAATATGGTTAATAATATGAGTTAGATTGATAATAATAAGAGTAATATGTATAGTAATTGTCGTTCTATCGATCATATCTGCATAATATGGTTAATAATATGAGTTAGATTGATAATACTAAGAGTAGCGAGTATAGTAATTCTCGTTCTATCGATCATATAAGCATAATATGGCTAATAATATGAGTTAGATTGATAATAATAAGAGTAATGAGTATATTAATTGTAGTTCTATCGATCATTTAAACATAATATGGCTAATAATATGAGTTAGATTGATAATAATAACAGTAATAAGTATAGTAATTGTCGTTCTATCGATAATATAACCATAATATGGCTAATAATATGAGTTACATTGATAATAATAAGAGTAATGAGTATAGTAATTGTAGTTCTATCGATCATATCTGCATAATATGGTTAATAATATGAGTTAGATTGATAATACTAAGAGTAGTGAGTATAGTAATTCTCGTTCTATCGATCATATAAGCATAATATGGCTAATAATATGAGTTAGGTTGGTAATAATAAGAGTAATAAGTATAGTAATTGTCGTTCTATCGATCACATAAGCATAATATGGCTAATAATATGAGTTAGATTGATAATACTAAGAGTAGTGAGTATAGTAATTCTCGTTCTATCGATCATATAAGCATAATATGGCTAATAATATGAGTTAGATTGATAATAATATCAGTAATAAGTATAGTAATTGTGGTTCTATCGATAATATAACCATAATATGACTAATAATATGAGTTAGATTGATAATACTAAGAGTAGTGAGTATAGTAATTCTCTTTCTATCGATCATAAAAGCATAATATGGCTAATAATATGAGTTAGATTGATAACAATGAGAGTAATGAGTATAGTAATTGTAGTTCTATCGATCATATCTGCATAATATGGTTAATAATATGAGTTAGAATGATAATAATAAGAGTAATAAGTTTAGTAATTGTCGTTCTATCGATCATATCTGCATAATATGGTTAATAATATGAGTTAGATTGATAATAGTGAGTGTAATAACTATAGCGAATGTCGTTCTATCGATCATATCAGCATAATATGGGTAATATTATAAGTTGGATTGATAATAATAAGAGTAATGAGTATAGTAATTGTAGTTCTATCGATCATATAAGCATAATGTGGCTAATAATATGAGTTAGATTCATAATAATAAGAGTAATGAGGATAGTAATTGTCGTTCTATCGATCATTTAAGCATAATATGGCGAATAATATGAGTTGGGTTGATAAAAATAAGAATAATAAGTATAGTAATTGTCGTTCTATCGATCATATAAGCATAATATGGCTAATAATATGAGTCAGATTCATAATAATAAGAGTAATAAGTATAGTAATTGTCGTTCTATCGATCATATAAGCATAATATGGCTAATAATATGAGTTAGATTGGTAATAATAAGAGTAATAAGTACAGTAATTGTCGTTCTATCGATCATATAAGCATAATATGGCTAATAATATGAGTTAGATTGATAATACTAAGAGTAGTGAGTATAGTAATTCTCGTTCTATCGATCATATAAGCATAATGTGGCTAATAATATGAGTTAGATTGATAATAATAACAGTAATAAGTATAGTAATTGTCGTTCTATCGATAATATAACCATAATATGGCTAATAATATGAGTTAGATTGATAATACTAAGAGTAGTGAGTATAGTAATTCTCGTGCTATCGATCATATAAGCATAATATGGCTAATAATATGAGTTAGATTGATAATAATAAGAGTAATGAGTATATTAATTGTAGTTCTATCGATCATTTAAACATAATATGGCTAATAATATGAGTTAGATTGATAATAATAACAGTAATAAGTATAGTAATTGTCGTTCTATCGATAATATAACCATAATATGGCTAATAATATGAGTTACATTGATAATAATAAGAGTAATGAGTATAGTAATTGTAGTTCTATCGATCATATCTGCATAATATGGCTAATAATATGAGTTAGATTGATAATACTAAGAGTAGTGAGTATAGTAATTCTCGTTCTATCGATCATATAAGCATAATATGGCTAATAATATGAGTTAGATTGATAATAATAAGAGTAATAAGTATAGTAATTGTCGTTCTATCGATCATTTAAGCATAATATGGCTAATAATATGAGTTAGATTGATAATAATAACAGTAATAAGTATAGTAATTGTCGTTCTATCGATAATATAACCATAATATGGCTGATAATATGTGTTAGATTGATAATACTAAGAGTAGTGAGTATAGTAATTCTCGTTCTATCGATCATATAAGCATAATATGGCTAATAATATGAGTTAGATTGATAATAATAAGAGTAATAAGTACAGTAATTGTCGTTCTATCGATCATATAAGCATAATAAGGCTAATATTATGAGTTAGAGTGATAATACTAAGAGTAGTGAGTATAGTAATTCTCATTCTATCGATCATATAAGCATAATATGGCTAATAATATGAGTTAGATTGATAATAATAAGAGTAATAAGTATAGTAATTGTAGTTCTATCGATCATATCTGCATAATATGGTTAATAATATGAGTTAGATTCATAACAATAAGAGTAATAAGTATCGTAATTGTCGTTCTATCGATCATATAAGCATAATATGGCTAATAATATGAGTTACATTGATAATAATAAGAGTAATAAGTATAGTAATTGTCGTTCTCTCGATCATATAAGCATAATATGGCTAATAATATGAGTTAGAGTGATAACACTAAGAGTAGTGAGTATAGTAATTCTCTTTCTATCGATCATAAAAGCATAATATGGCTAATAATATGAGTTAGATTGATAACAATGAGAGTAATGAGTATAGTAATTGTAGTTCTATCGATCATATCTGCATAATATGGTTAATAATATGAGTTAGAATGATAACAATGAGAGTAATGAGTATAGTAATTGTAGTTCTATCGATCATATCTGCATAATATGGGTTAATAATATGAGTTAGAATGATAATAATAAGAGTAATAAGTTTAGCAATTGTCGTTCTATCGATCATATCTGCATAATATGGTTAATAATATGAGTTAGATTGATAACTAGTGAGTGCAATAACTATAGTGAATGTCGTCTAATCGATCACTATCTGCATAATATGGTTAATAATATGAGTTAGAATGATAATAATAAGAGTAATGAAGTTTAGTAATTGTCGTTCTATCGATCATATCTGCATAATATGGTTAATAATATGAGTTAGATTGATAATACGAAGAGTAGCGAGTATAGTAATTCTCGTTCTATCGATCATATAAGCATAATATGGCTAATAATATGAGTTAGGTTGATAATAATAAGAGTAATAAGTACAGTAATTGTCGTTCTATCGATCATATAAGCATAATATGGCTAATAATATGCGTTAGATTGATAATACTAAGAGTAGTGAGTATAGTACTTGTTGTTCTACTCGATCATATAAGCATAATATAACTAATAATATGAGTTAGATTGATAATAGTAAGTGTAATAAGTATAGTAAATGTCGTGCTATCGATCATATCTGCATAATATGGTTAATAATATGAGTTAGATTGATAATAATAAGAGTATATGTATAGTAATTGTCGTTCTATCGATCATATCTGCATAATATGGTTAATAATATGAGTTAGATTGACAATAGTAAGTGTAATAAGTATAGTAATTGTAGTTCTATCGATCATATAAGCATAATATGGCTAATAATATGAGTCAGATTCATAATAATAAGAGTAATAAGTATAGTAATTGTCGTTCTATCGATAATATAACCATAATATGGCTAATAATATGAGTTACATTGATAATAATAAGAGTAATGAGTATAGTAATTGTAGTTCTATCGATCATATCTGCATAATATGGCTAATAATATGAGGTAGATTGATAATACTAAGAGTAGTGAGTATAGGTAATTCTCGTTCTATCGATCATATAAGCATAATATGGCTAATAATATGAGTTAGATTGGTAATAATAAGAGTAATAAGTATAGTAATTGTCGTTCTATCGATCACATAAGCATAATATGGCTAATAATATGAGTTAGATTGATAATACTAAGAGTAGTGAGTATAGTAATTCTCGTTCTATCGATCATATAAGCATAATATGGCTAATAATATGAGTTAGATTGATAATAATAAGAGTAATAAGTATAGTAATTGTCGTTCTCTCGATCATATCTGCATAATATGGTTAATAATATGAGTTAGATTCATAACGATAAGAGTAATAAGTATAGTAATTGTCGTTTCTGTCGATCATATCTGCATAATATGGGTAATAATATGAGTTAGATTGATAATAATATCAGTAATAAGTATAGTAATTGTGGTTCTATCGATAATATAACCATAATATGGCTAATAATATGAGTTAGATTGATAATACTAAGAGTAGTGAGTATAGTAATTCTCTTTCTATCGATCATAAAAGCATAATATGGCTAATAATTATGAGTTAGATTGATAACAATGAGAGTAATGAGTATAGTAATTGTAGTTCTATCGATCATATCTGCATAATATGGTTAATAATATGAGTTAGAATGATAATAATAAGAATAATAAGTTTAGTAATTGTCGTTCTATCGATCATATCTGCATAATATGGTTTAATAATATGAGTTAGATTGATAATAGTGAGTGTAATAACTATAGCGAATGTCGTTCTATCGATCATATCAGCATAATATGGGTAATATTATAAGTTGGATTGATAATAATAAGAGTAATGAGTATAGTAATTGTAGTTCTATCGATCATATAAGCATAATGTGGCTAATAATATGAGTTAGATTCATAATAATAAGAGTAATGAGGATAGTGATTGTCGTTCTATCGATCATTTAAGCATAACATGGCGAATAATATGAGTTGGGTTGATAAAAATAAGAATAATAAGTATAGTAATTGTCGTTCTATCGATCATATAAGCATAAGATGGCTAATAATATGAGTCAGATTCATAATAATAAGAGTAATAAGTATAGTAATTGTCGTTCTATCGATCATCTAAGCATAATATGGCTAATAATATGAGTTAGATTGGTAATAATAAGAGTAATAAGTATAGTAATTGTCGTTCTATCGATCATATAAGCATAATATGGCTAATAATATGAGTTAGATTGATAATAGTGAGTGCAATAACTATAGTGAATGTCGTTCTATCGATCATATCTGCATAATATGGTTAATAATATGAGTTAGAATGATAATAATAAGAGTAATAAGTTTAGTAATTGTCGTTCTATCGATCATATCTGCATAATATGGTTAATAATACGAGTTAGAGTGATAATACGAAGAGTAGCGAGTATAGTAATTGTCGTTCTATCGATCATATAAGCCATAATATGGCTAATAATATGAGTTAGATTGATAATAATAAGAGTAGTGAGTAGAGTAATTGTTGTTCTATCGATCATATAAGCATAATATAACTAATAATATGAGTTAGATTGATAATAGTAAGTGTAATAAGTATAGTAAAATGTCGTGCTATCGATCATATCTGCATAATACTGGTTAATAATATGAGTTAGATTGATAATAATAAGAGTAATATGTATAGTAATTGTCGTTCTATCGATCATATCTGCATAATATGGTTAATAATATGAGTTAGATTGACAATAGTAAGTGTAATCAGTATAGTAATTGTAGTTCTATCGATCATATAAGCATAATATGGCTAATAATATGAGTCAGATTCATAATAATAAGAGTAATAAGTATAGTAATTGTCGTTCTATCGATCATATAAGCATAATATGGCTAATAATATGAGTTAGATTGGTAATAATAAGAGTAATAAGTATAGTAATTGTCGTTCTATCGATCATATAAGCATAATATGGCTAATAATATGAGTTAGATTGATAATACTAAAAGTAGTGAGTATAGTAATTCTCGTTCTATCGATCATATAAGCATAATGTGGCTAATAATATGAGTTAGATTGATACTAATAACAGTAATAAGTGTAGTAATTGTCGTTCTATCGATAATATAACCATAATATGGCTAATAATATGAGTTAGATTGATAATACTAAGAGTAGTGAGTATAGTAATTCTCGTTCTATCGATCATATAAGCATAATATGGCTACTATATGAGTTAGATTGATAATGATAAGAGTAATGAGTATATTAATTGTAGGTTCTATCGATCAATTAAACATAATATGGCTAATAATATGAGTTAGATTGATAATAATAACAGTAATAAGTATAGTAATTGTCGTTCTATCGATAATATAACCATAATATGGCTAATAATATGAGTTAGATTGATAATACTAAGGAGTAGTGAGTATAGTAATTCTCGTTCTATCGATCATATAAGCATAATATGGCTAATAATATGAGTTAGATTGATAATAATAAGAGTAATAAGTACAGTAATTGTCGTTCTATCGATCATATAAGCTTAATAAGGCTAATATTATGAGTTAGAGTGATAATACTAAGAGTAGTGAGTATAGTAATTCTCATTCTATCGATCATATAAGCATAATATGGCTAATAATATGAGTTAGATTGATAATAATAAGAGTAATAAGTATAGTAATTGTAGTTCTATCGATCATATCTGCATAATATGGTTAATAATATGAGGTAGATTCATAACAATAAGAGTAATAAGTATAGTAAGTGTCGTTCTATCGATCATATAAGCATAATATGGCTAATAATATGAAGTTACATTGTTAATAATAAGAGTAATAAGTTATAGTAATTGTCGTTCTCCTCGATCATATAAGCATAATATGGCTAATAAATATGAGTTAGAGTGATAACACTAAGAGTAGTGAGTATAGTAATTCTCATTCTGTCGATCATATAAGCATAATATGGCTAATAATATGAGTTAGATTGATAATAATATCAGTAATAAGTATAGTAATTGTGGTTCTATCGATAATATAACCATAATATGGCTAATAATATGAGTTAGATTGATAATACTAAGAGTAGTGAGTATAGTAATTCTCTTTCTATCGATCATAAAAGCATAATATGGCTAATAATATGAGTTAGATTGATAACAATGAGAGTAATGAGTATAGTAATTGTAGTTCTATCGATCATATCTGCATAATATGGTTAATAATATGAGTTAGAATGATAATAATAAGAGTAATAAGTTTAGTAATTGTCGTTCTATCGATCATATCTGCATAATATGGTTAATAATCTGAGTTAGATTGATAATAAGTGAGTGTAATAACTATATCGAATGTCGTTCTATCGATCATATCAGCATAAAATGGGTAATATTATGAGTTAGATTGATAATAATAACAG
>NW_027474459.1:0-41573 GCF_050947335.1 Megachile rotundata
TAAGTATAGTAATTATGGTTCTATTGCTCATATAAGCATAATATGGTTAATAATATGAGTTAGATTGACAATAATAAGAGTAATAAGTATAGTAATTGTCGTTCTCTCGATCACATAAGCATAAAATGGCTAATAATGTGAGTTAGATTGATAATAATAAGAGTAATGAGTATAGTAATTGTAGTTCTATCGATCATATCTGCATAATATGGCTAATAATATGAGTTAGATTGATAATAGTAAGAGTAATAAGTATAGTAATTGTCGTCCTATCAATCATATCTGCATAATATGGTTAATAATATGAGTTAGATTGATAATAGTGAGTGTAATAAGTATAGTAATTTTCGTTCTATCGATCACATAAGCATAATATGGCTAATAATATGAGTTAGATTGATAATAATAAGAGTTGTGGGTATAGTAATTGTCGTTCTATCGATCATATAAGCATAATATGGCTAATAATATGAGTTAGATTGATAATAATAAGACTAATAAGTATAGTAATTGTCGTTCTATCGATCATATAAGCATAATATGGCTAATAATATGAGTTACGTTGACAATAATAAGAGTAATAAGTATAGTAATTGTCGTTCTATTGATCACATAAGCATAATATGGCTAATCATATGAGTTAGATCGATAATAACAAGAGTAGTGGGTATAGTAATTGTCGTTCTATCGATCATTTAAGCATAATATGGCTAATAGTATGAGTTAGGTTGATAAAAATAAGAATAATAAGTATAGCAATTGTCGTTCTATCGATCATATAAGCATAATATGGCTAATAATATGAGTTACGTTGACCATAATAAGAGTAATAAGTATAGTAATTGTCGTTCTATCGATCATATAAGCATAATATGAATAATAATATGAGTTAGATTGATAATAGTGAGTGTAATAAGTATAGTAATTGTCGTTCTGTCGATCATATAAGCATAATATGGCTAATAGTATGAGTCAGGTTGATAAAAATAAGAATAATAAGTATTGTAATTGTCGTTCTATCGATCATATAAGCATAATACGTCTTATAATATGAGTTAGATTGATAATAATAGGAGTAATGAGTATATTAATTGTCGTTCTATCGATCACATAAGCATAATATGGCTAATAATATGAGTTAGATTGCTAATAGTGAGTGTAATAAGTATAGCAATTGTCGTTCTGTCGATCATATAAGCATAATATGGCTAATAATATGGGTTAGATTGATAATAATAAGAGTAATAAGTATAGTAATTGTCGTTCTATCGATCACATAAGCATAATATGGCTAATAATATGCTTTAGATTGATAATAATAAGAGTTGTGGGTATAGTAATTGTCGTTCTATCGATCATATAAGCATAATATGGCTAATAATATTAGTTAGATTGATAATAATAAGAGAAATAAGTATAGTAATTGTCGTTCTATCGATCATATCTGCATAATATGGTTAATAATTTGAGTTTGATTGATAATAGTGAGTGTAATAAGTATAGTAATTGTCGTTCTGTCGATCATATAAGCATAATATGGCTAATAATATGAGTTAGTTTGATAATAATAAGAGTAATAAGTATAGTAATTGCGTTCTATCGATCACATAAGCATAATATGGCTAATAATATGAGTTAGATTGATAATGATAAGAGTAATATGTATAGTAACTGTCGTTCTATCGATCATATAAGCATAATACGTCTAATAATATGAGTTAGATAGATAATAATAAGAGTAATAAGTATAGTAATTGTCGTTCTATCGATCATATAAGCATAATATGGTTAAAAATATGAGTTAGATTGATAATAGTGAGTGTAATAAGTATAGTAATTGTCCTTCTGTCGATCATATAAGCATAATATGGCTAATAATATGAGTTAGATTGATAATAATAAGAGTAATAAGTATAGCAATTGTCGTTCTATCGATCATTTAAGCATAATATGGCTAATAATATGAGTCAGGTTGGTAAAAATAAGAATAATAAGTATTGTATTTGTCGTTCTATCGATCATATAAGCATAATATGGCTAATAATATGAGTTACGTTGACAATAATAAGAGTAATAAGTATAGTAATTTTCGTTCTATCGATCATATAAGCATAATATGGTTAATAATATGAGTTAGATTGATAATAGTGAGTGTAATAAGTGTAGCAATTGCCGTTCTGTCGATCATATAAGCATAATATGGCTAATAATATGGGTTAGATTGATAATAATAAGAGTAATAAGTATAGTAATTTTCGTTCTATCGATCACATAAGCATAATATGGCTAATAATATGAGTTAGATTGATAATAATAAGAGTTGTGGGTATAGTAATTGTCGTTCTGTCGATCATATAAGCATAATATGGCTAATAATATGAGTTAGCTTGATAATCATAAGAGTCATAAGTATAGTAATTGCGTTCTATCGATCACATAAGCATAATATGGCTAATAATATGAGTTAGATTGATAATAATAAGAGTAATAAGTATAGTGATTGTCGTTCTATCGATCATATAAGCATAATACGTCTTATAATATGAGTTAGATTGATAATAATAGGAGTAATGAGTATATTAATTGTCGTTCTATCGATCACATAAGCATAATATGGCTAATAATATGAGTTAGATTGCTAATAGTGAGTGTAATAAGTATAGTAATTGTCCTTCTGTCGATCATATAAGCATAATATGGCTAATAATATGAGTTAGATTGATAATAATAAGAGTAATAAGTATAGCAATTGTCGTTCTATCGATCATTTAAGCATAATATGGCTAATAATATGAGTCAGGTTGATAAAAATAAGAATAATAAGTATTGTAATTGTCGTTCTATCGATCATATAAGCATAATATGGCTAATAATATGAATTACGTTGACAATAATAAGAGTAATAAGTATAGTAATTGTCGTTCTATCGATCATATAAGCATAATGTGGTTAATAAATTGAGTTAGATTGATAATAGTCAGTGTAATAAGTGTAGCAATTGCCGTTCTGTCGATCATATAAGCATAATATGGCTAATAATATGGGTTAGATTGATAATAATAAGACTAATAAGTGTAGTAATTGTCGTTCTATTGATCATATAAGCATAATATGGCTAATAATATGAGTTACGTTGACAATAATAAGAGTAATAAGTATAGTAATTGTCGTTCTATTGATCACATAAGCATAATATGGCTAATCATATGAGTTAGATCGATAATAACAAGAGTAGTGGGTATAGTAATTGTCGTTCTATCGATCACTTAAGCATAATATGGCTAATAGTATGAGTTAGGTTGATAAAAATAAGAATAATAAGTATAGCAATTGTCGTTCTATCGATCATATAAGCATAATATGGCTAATAATATGAGTTACGTTGACCATAATAAGAGTAATAAGTATAGTAATTGTCGTTCTATCGATCATATAAGCATAATATGGATAATAATATGAGTTAGATTGATAATAGTGAGTGTAATAAGTATAGTAATTGTCGTTCTGTCGATCATATAAGCATAATATGGCTAATAGTATGAGTCAGGTTGATAAAAATAAGAATAATAAGTATTGTAATTGTCGTTCTATCGATCATATAAGCATAATATGGCAAATAATATGAGTTACGTTGACAATAATAAGAGTAATAAGTATAGTAATTGTCGTTCTATCGATCATATAAGCATAATATGGTTAATAATATGAGTTAGATTGATAATAGTGAGTGTAATAAGTATAGCAATTGTCGTTCTGTCGATCATATAAGCATAATATGGCTAATAATATGGGTTAGATTGATAATAATAAGAGTAATAAGTATAGTAATTGTCGTTCTATCGATCACATAAGCATAATATGGCTAATAATATGCGTTAGATTGATAATAATAAGAGTTGTGGGTATAGTAATTGTCGTTCTATCGATCATATAAGCATAATATGGCTAATAATATTAGTTAGATTGATAATAATAAGAGAAATAAGTATAGTAATTGTCGTTCTATCGATCATATCTGCATAATATGGTTAATAATTTGAGTTTGATTGATAATAGTGAGTGTAATAAGTATAGTAATTGTCGTTCTGTCGATCATATAAGCATAATATGGCTAATAATATGAGTTAGTTTGATAATAATAAGAGTAATAAGTATAGTAATTGCGTTCTATCGATCACATAAGCATAATATGGCTAATAATATGAGTTAGATTGATAATGATAAGAGTAATATGTATAGTAACTGTCGTTCTATCGATCATATACGCATAATACGTCTAATAATATGAGTTAGATAGATAATAATAAGAGAAATAAGTATAGTAATTGTCGTTCTATCGATCATATAAGCATAATATGGTTAATAATATGAGTTAGATTGATAATAGTGAGTGTAATAAGTATAGTAATTGTCGTTCTGTCGATCATATAAGCATAAAATGGCTAATAATATGAGTTAGATTAATAATAATAAGAGTAATAAGTATAGTAATTGTCGTTCTATCGATCATTTAAGCATAATATGGCTAATAATATGAGTTACGTTGACCATAATAAGAGTAATAAGTATAGTAATTGGTTCTATCGATCATATAAGCATAATATGGATAATAATATGAGTTAGATTGATAATAGTGAGTGTAATAAGTATAGTAATTGTCGTTCTGTCGATCATATAAGCATAATATGGCTAATAATATGAGTTAGATTGCTAATAGTGAGTGTAATAAGTATAGTAATTGTCCTTCTGTCGATCATATAAGCATAATATGGCTAATAATATGAGTTAGATTGATAATAATAAGAGTAATAAGTATAGCAATTGTCGTTCTATCGATCATTTAAGCATAATATGGCTAATAATATGAGTCAGGTTGATAAAAATAAGAATAATAAGTATTGTAATTGTCGTTCTCTATCGATCATATAAGCATAATATGGCTAATAATATGAATTACGTTGACAATAATAAGAGTAATAAGTATAGTAATTGTCGTTCTATCGATCATATAAGCATAATATGGTTAATAATATGAGTTACGTTGACCATAATAAGAGTAATAAGTATAGTAATTGTCGTTCTATCGATCATATAAGCATAATATGGATAATAATATGAGTTAGATTGATAATAGTGAGTGTAATAAGTATAGTAATTTTCGTTCTATCGATCACATAAGCATAATATGGCTAATAATATGAGTTAGATTGATAATAATAAGAGTTGTGGGTATAGTAATTGTCGTTCTATCGATCATATAAGCATAATATGGCTAATAATATGAGTTAGATTGATAATAGTGAGTGTAATAAGTATAGTAATTGTCGTTCTGTCGATCATATAAGCATAAAATGGCTAATAATATGAGTTAGATTAATAATAATAAGAGTAATAAGTATAGTAATTGTCGTTCTATCGATCATTTAAGCATAATATGGCTAATAATATGAGTTACGTTGACCATAATAAGAGTAATAAGTATAGTAATTGTCGTTCTATCGATCATATAAGCATAATATGGTTAATAATATGAGTTAGATTGATAACAGTGAGTGTAATAAGTGTAGCAATTGCCGTTCTGTCGATCATATAAGCATAATATGGCTAATAATATGAGTTACGTTGACAATAATAAGAGTAATAAGTATAGTAATTGTCGTTCTATTGATCACATAAGCATAATATGGCTAATCATATGAGTTAGATCGATAATAACAAGAGTAGTGGGTATAGTAATTGTCGTTCTATCGATCATTTAAGCATAATATGGCTAATAGTATGAGTTAGGTTGATAAAAATAAGAATAATAAGTATAGCAATTGTCGTTCTATCGATCATATAAGCATAATATGGCTAATAATATGAGTTACGTTGACCATAATAAGAGTAATAAGTATAGTAATTGTCGTTCTATCGATCATATAAGCATAATATGGATAATAATATGAGTTAGATTGATAATAGTGAGTGTAATAAGTATAGTAATTGTCGTTCTGTCGATCATATAAGCATAATATGGCTAATAGTATGAGTCAGGTTGATAAAAATAAGAATAATAAGTATTGTAATTGTCGTTCTATCGATCATATAAGCATAATATGGCAAATAATATGAGTTACGTTGACAATAATAAGAGTAATAAGTATAGTAATTGTCGTTCTATCGATCATATAAGCATAATATGGTTAATAATATGAGTTAGATTGATAATAGTGAGTGTAATAAGTATAGCAATTGTCGTTCTGTCGATCATATAAGCATAATATGGCTAATAATATGGGTTAGATTGATAATAATAAGAGTAATAAGTATAGTAATTGTCGTTCTATCGATCACATAAGCATAATATGGCTAATAATATGCGTTAGATTGATAATAATAAGAGTTGTGGGTATAGTAATTGTCGTTCTATCGATCATATAAGCATAATATGGCTAATAATATTAGTTAGATTGATAATAATAAGAGAAATAAGTATAGTAATTGTCGTTCTATCGATCATATCTGCATAATATGGTTAATAATTTGAGTTTGATTGATAATAGTGAGTGTAATAAGTATAGTAATTGTCGTTCTGTCGATCATATAAGCATAATATGGCTAATAATATGAGTTAGTTTGATAATAATAAGAGTAATAAGTATAGTAATTGCGTTCTATCGATCACATAAGCATAATATGGCTAATAATATGAGTTAGATTGATAATGATAAGAGTAATATGTATAGTAACTGTCGTTCTATCGATCATATACGCATAATACGTCTAATAATATGAGTTAGATAGATAATAATAAGAGAAATAAGTATAGTAATTGTCGTTCTATCGATCATATAAGCATAATATGGTTAATAATATGAGTTAGATTGATAATAGTGAGTGTAATAAGTATAGTAATTGTCGTTCTGTCGATCATATAAGCATAAAATGGCTAATAATATGAGTTAGATTAATAATAATAAGAGTAATAAGTATAGTAATTGTCGTTCTATCGATCATTTAAGCATAATATGGCTAATAATATGAGTTACGTTGACCATAATAAGAGTAATAAGTATAGTAATTGTCGTTCTATCGATCATATAAGCATAATATGGATAATAATATGAGTTAGATTGATAATAGTGAGTGTAATAAGTATAGTAATTGTCCTTCTGTCGATCATATAAGCATAATATGGCTAATAATATGAGTTAGATTGATAATAATAAGAGTAATAAGTATAGCAATTGTCGTTCTATCGATCATTTAAGCATAATATGGCTAATAATATGAGTCAGGTTGGTAAAAATAAGAATAATAAGTATTGTATTTGTCGTTCTATCGATCATATAAGCATAATATGGCTAATAATATGAGTTACGTTGACAATAATAAGAGTAATAAGTATAGTAATTTTCGTTCTATCGATCATATAAGCATAATATGGTTAATAATATGAGTTAGATTGATAATAGTGAGTGTAATAAGTGTAGCAATTGCCGTTCTGTCGATCATATAAGCATAATATGGCTAATAATATGGGTTAGATTGATAATAATAAGAGTAATAAGTATAGTAATTTTCGTTCTATCGATCACATAAGCATAATATGGCTAATAATATGAGTTAGATTGATAATAATAAGAGTTGTGGGTATAGTAATTGTCGTTCTGTCGATCATATAAGCATAATATGGCTAATAATATGAGTTAGCTTGATAATCATAAGAGTCATAAGTATAGTAATTGCGTTCTATCGATCACATAAGCATAATATGGCTAATAATATGAGTTAGATTGATAATAATAAGAGTAATAAGTATAGTGATTGTCGTTCTATCGATCATATAAGCATAATACGTCTTATAATATGAGTTAGATTGATAATAATAGGAGTAATGAGTATATTAATTGTCGTTCTATCGATCACATAAGCATAATATGGCTAATAATATGAGTTAGATTGCTAATAGTGAGTGTAATAAGTATAGTAATTGTCCTTCTGTCGATCATATAAGCATAATATGGCTAATAATATGAGTTAGATTGATAATAATAAGAGTAATAAGTATAGCAATTGTCGTTCTATCGATCATTTAAGCATAATATGGCTAATAATATGAGTCAGGTTGATAAAAATAAGAATAATAAGTATTGTAATTGTCGTTCTATCGATCATATAAGCATAATATGGCTAATAATATGAATTACGTTGACAATAATAAGAGTAATAAGTATAGTAATTGTCGTTCTATCGATCATATAAGCATAATGTGGTTAATAAATTGAGTTAGATTGATAATAGTCAGTGTAATAAGTGTAGCAATTGCCGTTCTGTCGATCATATAAGCATAATATGGCTAATAATATGGGTTAGATTGATAATAATAAGACTAATAAGTGTAGTAATTGTCGTTCTATTGATCATATAAGCATAATATGGCTAATAATATGAGTTACGTTGACAATAATAAGAGTAATAAGTATAGTAATTGTCGTTCTATTGATCACATAAGCATAATATGGCTAATCATATGAGTTAGATCGATAATAACAAGAGTAGTGGGTATAGTAATTGTCGTTCTATCGATCACTTAAGCATAATATGGCTAATAGTATGAGTTAGGTTGATAAAAATAAGAATAATAAGTATAGCAATTGTCGTTCTATCGATCATATAAGCATAATATGGCTAATAATATGAGTTACGTTGACCATAATAAGAGTAATAAGTATAGTAATTGTCGTTCTATCGATCATATAAGCATAATATGGATAATAATATGAGTTAGATTGATAATAGTGAGTGTAATAAGTATAGTAATTGTCGTTCTGTCGATCATATAAGCATAATATGGCTAATAGTATGAGTCAGGTTGATAAAAATAAGAATAATAAGTATTGTAATTGTCGTTCTATCGATCATATAAGCATAATATGGCAAATAATATGAGTTACGTTGACAATAATAAGAGTAATAAGTATAGTAATTGTCGTTCTATCGATCATATAAGCATAATATGGTTAATAATATGAGTTAGATTGATAATAGTGAGTGTAATAAGTATAGCAATTGTCGTTCTGTCGATCATATAAGCATAATATGGCTAATAATATGGGTTAGATTGATAATAATAAGAGTAATAAGTATAGTAATTGTCGTTCTATCGATCACATAAGCATAATATGGCTAATAATATGCGTTAGATTGATAATAATAAGAGTTGTGGGTATAGTAATTGTCGTTCTATCGATCATATAAGCATAATATGGCTAATAATATTAGTTAGATTGATAATAATAAGAGAAATAAGTATAGTAATTGTCGTTCTATCGATCATATCTGCATAATATGGTTAATAATTTGAGTTTGATTGATAATAGTGAGTGTAATAAGTATAGTAATTGTCGTTCTGTCGATCATATAAGCATAATATGGCTAATAATATGAGTTAGTTTGATAATAATAAGAGTAATAAGTATAGTAATTGCGTTCTATCGATCACATAAGCATAATATGGCTAATAATATGAGTTAGATTGATAATGATAAGAGTAATATGTATAGTAACTGTCGTTCTATCGATCATATACGCATAATACGTCTAATAATATGAGTTAGATAGATAATAATAAGAGAAATAAGTATAGTAATTGTCGTTCTATCGATCATATAAGCATAATATGGTTAATAATATGAGTTAGATTGATAATAGTGAGTGTAATAAGTATAGTAATTGTCGTTCTGTCGATCATATAAGCATAAAATGGCTAATAATATGAGTTAGATTAATAATAATAAGAGTAATAAGTATAGTAATTGTCGTTCTATCGATCATTTAAGCATAATATGGCTAATAATATGAGTTACGTTGACCATAATAAGAGTAATAAGTATAGTAATTGTCGTTCTATCGATCATATAAGCATAATATGGATAATAATATGAGTTAGATTGATAATAGTGAGTGTAATAAGTATAGTAATTGTCGTTCTGTCGATCATATAAGCATAACATGGCTAATAGTATGAGTCAGGATGATAAAAATAAGAATAATAAGTATTGTAATTGTCGTTCTATCGATCATATAAGCATAATATGGCTAATAATATGAGTTACGTTGACAATAATAAGAGTAATAAGTATAGTAATTGTCGTTCTATCGATCATTTAAGCATAATATGGCTAATAATATGAGTTACCTTGACCATAATAAGAGTAATAAGTATAGTAATTGTCGTTCTATCGATCATATAAGCATAATATGGATAATAATATGAGTTAGATTGATAATAGTGAGTGTAATAAGTATAGTAATTGTCGTTCTGTCGATCATATAAGCATAATATGGCTAATAATATGAGTTAGATTGCTAATAGTGAGTGTAATAAGTATAGTAATTGTCCTTCTGTCGATCATATAAGCATAATATGGCTAATAATATGAGTTAGATTGATAATAATAAGAGTAATAAGTATAGCAATTGTCGTTCTATCGATCATTTAAGCATAATATGGCTAATAATATGAGTCAGGTTGATAAAAATAAGAATAATAAGTATTGTAATTGTCGTTCTATCGATCATATAAGCATAATATGGCTAATAATATGAATTACGTTGACAATAATAAGAGTAATAAGTATAGTAATTGTCGTTCTATCGATCATATAAGCATAATATGGTTAATAATATGAGTTACGTTGACCATAATAAGAGTAATAAGTATAGTAATTGTCGTTCTATCGATCATATAAGCATAATATGGATAATAATATGAGTTAGATTGATAATAGTGAGTGTAATAAGTATAGTAATTTTCGTTCTATCGATCACATAAGCATAATATGGCTAATAATATGAGTTAGATTGATAATAATAAGAGTTGTGGGTATAGTAATTGTCGTTCTATCGATCATATAAGCATAATATGGCTAATAATATGAGTTAGATTGATAATAGTGAGTGTAATAAGTATAGTAATTGTCGTTCTGTCGATCATATAAGCATAAAATGGCTAATAATATGAGTTAGATTAATAATAATAAGAGTAATAAGTATAGTAATTGTCGTTCTATCGATCATTTAAGCATAATATGGCTAATAATATGAGTTACGTTGACCATAATAAGAGTAATAAGTATAGTAATTGTCGTTCTATCGATCATATAAGCATAATATGGTTAATAATATGAGTTAGATTGATAACAGTGAGTGTAATAAGTGTAGCAATTGCCGTTCTGTCGATCATATAAGCATAATATGGCTAATAATATGAGTTACGTTGACAATAATAAGAGTAATAAGTATAGTAATTGTCGTTCTATTGATCACATAAGCATAATATGGCTAATCATATGAGTTAGATCGATAATAACAAGAGTAGTGGGTATAGTAATTGTCGTTCTATCGATCATTTAAGCATAATATGGCTAATAGTATGAGTTAGGTTGATAAAAATAAGAATAATAAGTATAGCAATTGTCGTTCTATCGATCATATAAGCATAATATGGCTAATAATATGAGTTACGTTGACCATAATAAGAGTAATAAGTATAGTAATTGTCGTTCTATCGATCATATAAGCATAATATGGATAATAATATGAGTTAGATTGATAATAGTGAGTGTAATAAGTATAGTAATTGTCGTTCTGTCGATCATATAAGCATAATATGGCTAATAGTATGAGTCAGGTTGATAAAAATAAGAATAATAAGTAATGTAATTGTCGTTCTATCGATCATATAAGCATAATACGTCTTATAATATGAGTTAGATTGATAATAATAGGAGTAATGAGTATATTAATTGTCGTTCTATCGATCACATAAGCATAATATGGCTAATAATATGAGTTAGATTGCTAATAGTGAGTGTAATAAGTATAGCAATTGTCGTTCTGTCGATCATATAAGCATAATATGGCTAATAATATGGGTTAGATTGATAATAATAAGAGTAATAAGTATAGTAATTGTCGTTCTATCGATCACATAAGCATAATATGGCTAATAATATGCTTTAGATTGATAATAATAAGAGTTGTGGGTATAGTAATTGTCGTTCTATCGATCATATAAGCATAATATGGCTAATAATATTAGTTAGATTGATAATAATAAGAGAAATAAGTATAGTAATTGTCGTTCTATCGATCATATCTGCATAATATGGTTAATAATTTGAGTTTGATTGATAATAGTGAGTGTAATAAGTATAGTAATTGTCGTTCTGTCGATCATATAAGCATAATATGGCTAATAATATGAGTTAGTTTGATAATAATAAGAGTAATAAGTATAGTAATTGCGTTCTATCGATCACATAAGCATAATATGGCTAATAATATGAGTTAGATTGATAATGATAAGAGTAATATGTATAGTAACTGTCGTTCTATCGATCATATAAGCATAATACGTCTAATAATATGAGTTAGATAGATAATAATAAGAGTAATAAGTATAGTAATTGTCGTTCTATCGATCATATAAGCATAATATGGTTAAAAATATGAGTTAGATTGATAATAGTGAGTGTAATAAGTATAGTAATTGTCCTTCTGTCGATCATATAAGCATAATATGGCTAATAATATGAGTTAGATTGATAATAATAAGAGTAATAAGTATAGCAATTGTCGTTCTATCGATCATTTAAGCATAATATGGCTAATAATATGAGTCAGGTTGGTAAAAATAAGAATAATAAGTATTGTATTTGTCGTTCTATCGATCATATAAGCATAATATGGCTAATAATATGAGTTACGTTGACAATAATAAGAGTAATAAGTATAGTAATTTTCGTTCTATCGATCATATAAGCATAATATGGTTAATAATATGAGTTAGATTGATAATAGTGAGTGTAATAAGTGTAGCAATTGCCGTTCTGTCGATCATATAAGCATAATATGGCTAATAATATGGGTTAGATTGATAATAATAAGAGTAATAAGTATAGTAATTTTCGTTCTATCGATCACATAAGCATAATATGGCTAATAATATGAGTTAGATTGATAATAATAAGAGTTGTGGGTATAGTAATTGTCGTTCTGTCGATCATATAAGCATAATATGGCTAATAATATGAGTTAGCTTGATAATCATAAGAGTCATAAGTATAGTAATTGCGTTCTATCGATCACATAAGCATAATATGGCTAATAATATGAGTTAGATTGATAATAATAAGAGTAATAAGTATAGTGATTGTCGTTCTATCGATCATATAAGCATAATACGTCTTATAATATGAGTTAGATTGATAATAATAGGAGTAATGAGTATATTAATTGTCGTTCTATCGATCACATAAGCATAATATGGCTAATAATATGAGTTAGATTGCTAATAGTGAGTGTAATAAGTATAGTAATTGTCCTTCTGTCGATCATATAAGCATAATATGGCTAATAATATGAGTTAGATTGATAATAATAAGAGTAATAAGTATAGCAATTGTCGTTCTATCGATCATTTAAGCATAATATGGCTAATAATATGAGTCAGGTTGATAAAAATAAGAATAATAAGTATTGTAATTGTCGTTCTATCGATCATATAAGCATAATATGGCTAATAATATGAATTACGTTGACAATAATAAGAGTAATAAGTATAGTAATTGTCGTTCTATCGATCATATAAGCATAATGTGGTTAATAAATTGAGTTAGATTGATAATAGTCAGTGTAATAAGTGTAGCAATTGCCGTTCTGTCGATCATATAAGCATAATATGGCTAATAATATGGGTTAGATTGATAATAATAAGACTAATAAGTGTAGTAATTGTCGTTCTATTGATCATATAAGCATAATATGGCTAATAATATGAGTTACGTTGACAATAATAAGAGTAATAAGTATAGTAATTGTCGTTCTATTGATCACATAAGCATAATATGGCTAATCATATGAGTTAGATCGATAATAACAAGAGTAGTGGGTATAGTAATTGTCGTTCTATCGATCACTTAAGCATAATATGGCTAATAGTATGAGTTAGGTTGATAAAAATAAGAATAATAAGTATAGCAATTGTCGTTCTATCGATCATATAAGCATAATATGGCTAATAATATGAGTTACGTTGACCATAATAAGAGTAATAAGTATAGTAATTGTCGTTCTATCGATCATATAAGCATAATATGGATAATAATATGAGTTAGATTGATAATAGTGAGTGTAATAAGTATAGTAATTGTCGTTCTGTCGATCATATAAGCATAATATGGCTAATAGTATGAGTCAGGTTGATAAAAATAAGAATAATAAGTATTGTAATTGTCGTTCTATCGATCATATAAGCATAATATGGCAAATAATATGAGTTACGTTGACAATAATAAGAGTAATAAGTATAGTAATTGTCGTTCTATCGATCATATAAGCATAATATGGTTAATAATATGAGTTAGATTGATAATAGTGAGTGTAATAAGTATAGCAATTGTCGTTCTGTCGATCATATAAGCATAATATGGCTAATAATATGGGTTAGATTGATAATAATAAGAGTAATAAGTATAGTAATTGTCGTTCTATCGATCACATAAGCATAATATGGCTAATAATATGCGTTAGATTGATAATAATAAGAGTTGTGGGTATAGTAATTGTCGTTCTATCGATCATATAAGCATAATATGGCTAATAATATTAGTTAGATTGATAATAATAAGAGAAATAAGTATAGTAATTGTCGTTCTATCGATCATATCTGCATAATATGGTTAATAATTTGAGTTTGATTGATAATAGTGAGTGTAATAAGTATAGTAATTGTCGTTCTGTCGATCATATAAGCATAATATGGCTAATAATATGAGTTAGTTTGATAATAATAAGAGTAATAAGTATAGTAATTGCGTTCTATCGATCACATAAGCATAATATGGCTAATAATATGAGTTAGATTGATAATGATAAGAGTAATATGTATAGTAACTGTCGTTCTATCGATCATATACGCATAATACGTCTAATAATATGAGTTAGATAGATAATAATAAGAGAAATAAGTATAGTAATTGTCGTTCTATCGATCATATAAGCATAATATGGTTAATAATATGAGTTAGATTGATAATAGTGAGTGTAATAAGTATAGTAATTGTCGTTCTGTCGATCATATAAGCATAACATGGCTAATAGTATGAGTCAGGTTGATAAAAATAAGAATAATAAGTATTGTAATTGTCGTTCTATCGATCATATAAGCATAATATGGCTAATAATATGAGTTACGTTGACAATAATAAGAGTAATAAGTATAGTAATTGTCGTTCTATCGATCATTTAAGCATAATATGGCTAATAATATGAGTTACGTTGACCATAATAAGAGTAATAAGTATAGTAATTGTCGTTCTATCGATCATATAAGCATAATATGGATAATAATATGAGTTAGATTGATAATAGTGAGTGTAATAAGTATAGTAATTGTCGTTCTGTCGATCATATAAGCATAATATGGCTAATAGTATGAGTCAGGTTGATAAAAATAAGAATAATAAGTATTGTAATTGTCGTTCTATCGATCATATAAGCATAATATGGCTAATAATATGAGTTACGTTGACAATAATAAGAGTAATAAGTATAGTAATTGTCGTTCTATCGATCATTTAATCATAATATGGCTAATAATATGAGTTACGTTGACCATAATAAGAGTAATAAGTATAGTAATTGTCGTTCTATCGATCATATAAGCATAATATGGTTAAAAATATGAGTTAGATTGATAATAGTGAGTGTAATAAGTATAGTAATTGTCCTTCTGTCGATCATATAAGCATAATATGGCTAATAATATGAGTTAGATTGATAATAATAAGAGTAATAAGTATAGCAATTGTCGTTCTATCGATCATTTAAGCATAATATGGCTAATAATATGAGTCAGGTTGGTAAAAATAAGAATAATAAGTATTGTATTTGTCGTTCTATCGATCATATAAGCATAATATGGCTAATAATATGAGTTACGTTGACAATAATAAGAGTAATAAGTATAGTAATTGTCGTTCTATCGATCATATAAGCATAATATGGTTAATAATATGAGTTAGATTGATAACAGTGAGTGTAATAAGTGTAGCAATTGCCGTTCTGTCGATCATATAAGCATAATATGGCTAATAATATGGGTTAGATTGATAATAATAAGAGTAATAAGTATAGTAATTTTCGTTCTATCGATCACATAAGCATAATATGGCTAATAATATGAGTTAGATTGATAATAATAAGAGTTGTGGGTATAGTAATTGTCGTTCTGTCGATCATATAAGCATAATATGGCTAATAATATGAGTTAGCTTGATAATCATAAGAGTCATAAGTATAGTAATTGCGTTCTATCGATCACATAAGCATAATATGGCTAATAATATGAGTTAGATTGATAATAATAAGAGTAATAAGTATAGCAATTGTCGTTCTATCGATCATTTAAGCATAATATGGCTAATAATATGAGTCAGGTTGATAAAAATAAGAATAATAAGTATTGTAATTGTCGTTCTATCGATCATATAAGCATAATATGGCTAATAATATGAATTACGTTGACAATAATAAGAGTAATAAGTATAGTAATTGTCGTTCTATCGATCATATAAGCATAATATGGTTAATAATATGAGTTAGATTGATAATTGTCAGTGTAATAAGTGTAGCAATTGCCGTTCTGTCGATCATATAAGCATAATATGGCTAATAATATGGGTTAGATTGATAATAATAAGACTAATAAGTGTAGTAATTGTCGTTCTATCGATCATATAAGCATAATATGGCTAATAATATGAGTTACGTTGACAATAATAAGAGTAATAAGTATAGTAATTGTCGTTCTATTGATCACATAAGCATAATATGGCTAATCATATGAGTTAGATCGATAATAACAAGAGTAGTGGGTATAGTAATTGTCGTTCTATCGATCATTTAAGCATAATATGGCTAATAGTATGAGTTAGGTTGATAAAAATAAGAATAATAAGTATAGCAATTGTCGCTCTATCGATCATATAAGCATAATATGGCTAATAATATGAGTTACGTTGACCATAATAAGAGTAATAAGTATAGTAATTGTCGTTCTATCGATCATATAAGCATAATATGGATAATAATATGAGTTAGATTGATAACAGTGAGTGTAATAAGTATAGTAATTGTCGTTCTGTCGATCATATAAGCATAATATGGCTAATAGTATGAGTCAGGTTGATAAAAATAAGAATAATAAGTATTGTAATTGTCGTTCTATCGATCATATAAGCATAATATGGCAAATAATATGAGTTACGTTGACAATAATAAGAGTAATAAGTATAGTAATTGTCGTTCTATCGATCATATAAGCATAATATGGTTAATAATATGAGTTAGATTGATAATAGTGAGTGTAATAAGTATAGCAATTGTCGTTCTGTCGATCATATAAGCATAATATGGCTAATAATATGGGTTAGATTGATAATAATAAGAGTAATAAGTATAGTAATTGTCGTTCTATCGATCACATAAGCATAATATGGCTAATAATATGCGTTAGATTGATAATAATAAGAGTTGTGGGTATAGTAATTGTCGTTCTATCGATCATATAAGCATAATATGGCTAATAATATTAGTTAGATTGATAATAATAAGAGAAATAAGTATAGTAATTGTCGTTCTATCGATCATATCTGCATAATATGGTTAATAATTTGAGTTTGATTGATAATAGTGAGTGTAATAAGTATAGTAATTGTCGTTCTGTCGATCATATAAGCATAACATGGTTAATAATATGAGTTAGTTTGATAATAATAAGAGTAATAAGTATAGTAATTGCATTCTATCGATCACATAAGCATAATATGGCTAATAATATGAGTTAGATTGATAATGATAAGAGTAATATGTATAGTAACTGTCGTTCTATCGATCATATACGCATAATACGTCAAATAATATGAGTTAGATAGATAATAATAAGAGAAATAAGTATAGTAATTGTCGTTCTATCGATCATATAAGCATAATATGGTTAATAATATGAGTTAGATTGATAATAGTGAGTGTAATAAGTATAGTAATTGTCGTTCTGTCGATCATATAACCATAAAATGGCTAATAATATGAGTTAGATGGATAATAATAAGAGTAATAAGTATAGTAATTGTCGTTCTATCGATCATTTAAGCATAATATGGCTAATAATATGAGTTACGTTGACCATAATAAGAGTAATAAGTATAGTAATTGTCGTTCTATCGATCATATAAGCATAATATGGATAATAATATGAGTTAGGTTGATAATAGTGAGTGTAATAAGTATAGTAATTGTCGTTCTGTCGATCATATAAGCATAATATGGCTAATAATATGAGTTAGATTGATAATAATAAGAGTTGTGGGTATAGTAATTGTCGTTCTGTCGATCATATAAGCATAATATGGCTAATAATATGAGTTAGCTTGATAATCATAAGAGTCATAAGTATAGTAATTGCGTTCTATCGATCACATAAGCATAATATGGCTAATAATATGAGTTAGATTGATAATAATAAGAGTAATACGTATAGTGATTGTCGTTCTATCGATCACATAAGCATAATATGGCTAATAATATGAGTTAGATTGATAATAATAAGAGTTGTGGGTATAGTAATTGTCGTTCTATCGATCATATAAGCATAATATGGCTAATAATATGAGTTAGATTGATAATAATAAGACTAATAAGTATAGTAATTGTCGTTCTATCGATCATATAAGCATAATATGGCTAATAATATGAGTTACGTTGACAATAATAAGAGTAATAAGTATAGTAATTGTCGTTCTATTGATCACATAAGCATAATATGGCTAATCATATGAGTTAGATCGATAATAACAAGAGTAGTGGGTATAGTAATTGTCGTTCTATCGATCATTTAAGCATAATATGGCTAATAGTATGAGTTAGGTTGATAAAAATAAGAATAATAAGTATAGCAATTGTCGTTCTATCGATCATATAAGCATAATATGGCTAATAATATGAGTTACGTTGACCATAATAAGAGTAATAAGTATAGTAATTGTCGTTCTATCGATCATATAAGCATAATATGGATAATAATATGAGTTAGATTGATAATAGTGAGTGTAATAAGTATAGTAATTGTCGTTCTGTCGATCATATAAGCATAATATGGCTAATAGTATGAGTCAGGTTGATAAAAATAAGAATAATAAGTATTGTAATTGTCGTTCTATCGATCATATAAGCATAATACGTCTTATAATATGAGTTAGATTGATAATAATAGGAGTAATGAGTATATTAATTGTCGTTCTATCGATCACATAAGCATAATATGGCTAATAATATGAGTTAGATTGCTAATAGTGAGTGTAATAAGTATAGCAATTGTCGTTCTGTCGATCATATAAGCATAATATGGCTAATAATATGGGTTAGATTGATAATAATAAGAGTAATAAGTATAGTAATTGTCGTTCTATCGATCACATAAGCATAATATGGCTAATAATATGCTTTAGATTGATAATAATAAGAGTTGTGGGTATAGTAATTGTCGTTCTATCGATCATATAAGCATAATATGGCTAATAATATTAGTTAGATTGATAATAATAAGAGAAATAAGTATAGTAATTGTCGTTCTATCGATCATATCTGCATAATATGGTTAATAATTTGAGTTTGATTGATAATAGTGAGTGTAATAAGTATAGTAATTGTCGTTCTGTCGATCATATAAGCATAATATGGCTAATAATATGAGTTAGTTTGATAATAATAAGAGTAATAAGTATAGTAATTGCGTTCTATCGATCACATAAGCATAATATGGCTAATAATATGAGTTAGGTTGATAATGATAAGAGTAATATGTATAGTAACTGTCGTTCTATCGATCATATAAGCATAATACGTCTAATAATATGAGTTAGATAGATAATAATAAGAGAAATAAGTATAGTAATTGTCGTTCTATCGATCATATAAGCATAATATGGTTAATAATATGAGTTAGATTGATAATAGTGAGTGTAATAAGTATAGTAATTGTCGTTCTGTCGATCATATAAGCATAAAATGGCTAATAATATGAGTTAGATTGATAATAATAAGAGTAATAAGTATAGTAATTGTCGTTCTATCGATCATTTAAGCATAATATGGCTAATAATATGAGTTACGTTGACCATAATAAGAGTAATAAGTATAGTAATTGTCGTTCTATCGATCATATAAGCATAATATGGATAATAATATGAGTTAGATTGATAATAGTGAGTGTAATAAGTATAGTAATTGTCGTTCTGTCGATCATATAAGCATAATATGGCTAATAGTATGAGTCAGGTTGATAAAAATAAGAATAATAAGTATTGTAATTGTCGTTCTATCGATCATATAAGCATAATATGGCTAATAATATGAGTTACGTTGACAATAATAAGAGTAATAAGTATAGTAATTGTCGTTCTATCGATCATTTAAGCATAATATGGCTAATAATATGAGTTACGTTGACCATAATAAGAGTAATAAGTATAGTAATTGTCGTTCTATCGATCATATAAGCATAATATGGTTAAAAATATGAGTTAGATTGATAATAGTGAGTGTAATAAGTATAGTAATTGTCCTTCTGTCGATCATATAAGCATAATATGGCTAATAATATGAGTTAGATTGATAATAATAAGAGTAATAAGTATAGCAATTGTCGTTCTATCGATCATTTAAGCATAATATGGCTAATAATATGAGTCAGGTTGGTAAAAATAAGAATAATAAGTATTGTATTTGTCGTTCTATCGATCATATAAGCATAATATGGCTAATAATATGAGTTACGTTGACAATAATAAGAGAAATAAGTATAGTAATTGTCGTTCTATCGATCATATAAGCATAATATGGTTAATAATATGAGTTAGATTGATAATAGTGAGTGTAATAAGTATAGTAATTGTCGTTCTGTCGATCATATAAGCATAAAATGGCTAATAATATGAGTTAGATTGATAATAATAAGAGTAATAAGTATAGTAATTGTCGTTCTATCGATCATTTAAGCATAATATGGCTAATAATATGAGTTACGTTGACCATAATAAGAGTAATAAGTATAGTAATTGTCGTTCTATCGATCATATAAGCATAATATGGATAATAATATGAGTTAGATTGATAATAGTGAGTGTAATAAGTATAGTAATTGTCGTTCTGTCGATCATATAAGCATAATATGGCTAATAGTATGAGTCAGGTTGATAAAAATAAGAATAATAAGTATTGTAATTGTCGTTCTATCGATCATATAAGCATAATATGGCTAATAATATGAGTTACGTTGACAATAATAAGAGTAATAAGTATAGTAATTGTCGTTCTATCGATCATTTAAGCATAATATGGCTAATAATATGAGTTACGTTGACCATAATAAGAGTAATAAGTATAGTAATTGTCGTTCTATCGATCATATAAGCATAATATGGTTAAAAATATGAGTTAGATTGATAATAGTGAGTGTAATAAGTATAGTAATTGTCCTTCTGTCGATCATATAAGCATAATATGGCTAATAATATGAGTTAGATTGATAATAATAAGAGTAATAAGTATAGCAATTGTCGTTCTATCGATCATTTAAGCATAATATGGCTAATAATATGAGTCAGGTTGGTAAAAATAAGAATAATAAGTATTGTATTTGTCGTTCTATCGATCATATAAGCATAATATGGCTAATAATATGAGTTACGTTGACAATAATAAGAGTAATAAGTATAGTAATTTTCGTTCTATCGATCATATAAGCATAATATGGTTAATAATATGAGTTAGATTGATAATAGTGAGTGTAATAAGTGTAGCAATTGCCGTTCTGTCGATCATATAAGCATAATATGGCTAATAATATGGGTTAGATTGATAATAATAAGAGTAATATGTATAGTAACTGTCGTTCTATCGATCATATAAGCATAATACGTCTAATAATATGAGTTAGATAGATAATAATAAGAGAAATAAGTATAGTAATTGTCGTTCTATCGATCATATAAGCATAATATGGTTAATAATATGAGTTAGATTGATAATAGTGAGTGTAATAAGTATAGTAATTGTCGTTCTGTCGATCATATAAGCATAAAATGGCTAATAATATGAGTTAGATTGATAATAATAAGAGTAATAAGTATAGTAATTGTCGTTCTATCGATCATTTAAGCATAATATGGCTAATAATATGAGTTACGTTGACCATAATAAGAGTAATAAGTATAGTAATTGTCGTTCTATCGATCATATAAGCATAATATGGATAATAATATGAGTTAGATTGATAATAGTGAGTGTAATAAGTATAGTAATTGTCGTTCTGTCGATCATATAAGCATAATATGGCTAATAGTATGAGTCAGGTTGATAAAAATAAGAATAATAAGTATTGTAATTGTCGTTCTATCGATCATATAAGCATAATATGGCTAATAATATGAGTTACGTTGACAATAATAAGAGTAATAAGTATAGTAATTGTCGTTCTATCGATCATTTAAGCATAATATGGCTAATAATATGAGTTACGTTGACCATAATAAGAGTAATAAGTATAGTAATTGTCGTTCTATCGATCATATAAGCATAATATGGATAATAATATGAGTTAGATTGATAATAGTGAGTGTAATAAGTATAGTAATTGTCGTTCTGTCGATCATATAAGCATAATATGGCTAATAGTATGAGTCAGGTTGATAAAAATAAGAATAATAAGTATTGTAATTGTCGTTCTATCGATCATATAAGCATAATATGGCTAATAATATGAGTTACGTTGACAATAATAAGAGTAATAAGTATAGTAATTGTCGTTCTATCGATCATTTAATCATAATATGGCTAATAATATGAGTTACGTTGACCATAATAAGAGTAATAAGTATAGTAATTGTCGTTCTATCGATCATATAAGCATAATATGGTTAAAAATATGAGTTAGATTGATAATAGTGAGTGTAATAAGTATAGTAATTGTCCTTCTGTCGATCATATAAGCATAATATGGCTAATAATATGAGTTAGATTGATAATAATAAGAGTAATAAGTATAGCAATTGTCGTTCTATCGATCATTTAAGCATAATATGGCTAATAATATGAGTCAGGTTGGTAAAAATAAGAATAATAAGTATTGTATTTGTCGTTCTATCGATCATATAAGCATAATATGGCTAATAATATGAGTTACGTTGACAATAATAAGAGTAATAAGTATAGTAATTGTCGTTCTATCGATCATATAAGCATAATATGGTTAATAATATGAGTTAGATTGATAATAGTGAGTGTAATAAGTGTAGCAATTGCCGTTCTGTCGATCATATAAGCATAATATGGCTAATAATATGGGTTAGATTGATAATAATAAGAGTAATAAGTATAGTAATTTTCGTTCTATCGATCACATAAGCATAATATGGCTAATAATATGAGTTAGATTGATAATAATAAGAGTTGTGGGTATAGTAATTGTCGTTCTGTCGATCATATAAGCATAATATGGCTAATAATATGAGTTAGCTTGATAATCATAAGAGTCATAAGTATAGTAATTGCGTTCTATCGATCACATAAGCATAATATGGCTAATAATATGAGTTAGATTGATAATAATAAGAGTAATAAGTATAGTGATTGTCGTTCTATCGATCATATAAGCATAATACGTCTTATAATATGAGTTAGATTGATAATAATAGGAGTAATGAGTATATTAATTGTCGTTCTATCGATCACATAAGCATAATATGGCTAATAATATGAGTTAGATTGCTAATAGTGAGTGTAATAAGTATAGTAATTGTCCTTCTGTCGATCACATAAGCATAATATGGCTAATAATATGAGTTAGATTGATAATAATAAGAGTTGTGGGTATAGTAATTGTCGTTCTATCGATCATTTAAGCATAATATGGCTAATAATATGAGTCAGGTTGATAAAAATAAGAATAATAAGTATTGTAATTGTCGTTCTATCGATCATATAAGCATAATATGGCTAATAATATGAATTACGTTGACAATAATAAGAGTAATAAGTATAGTAATTGTCGTTCTATCGATCATATAAGCATAATATGGTTAATAATATGAGTTAGATTGATAATTGTCAGTGTAATAAGTGTAGCAATTGCCGTTCTGTCGATCATATAAGCATAATATGGCTAATAATATGGGTTAGATTGATAATAATAAGAGTAATAAGTATAGTAATTTTCGTTCTATCGATCACATAAGCATAATATGGCTAATAATATGAGTTAGATTGATAATAATAAGAGTTGTGGGTATAGTAATTGTCGTTCTGTCGATCATATAAGCATAATATGGCTAATAATATGAGTTAGCTTGATAATCATAAGAGTCATAAGTATAGTAATTGCGTTCTATCGATCACATAAGCATAATATGGCTAATAATATGAGTTAGATTGATAATAATAAGAGTAATAAGTATAGTGATTGTCGTTCTATCGATCATATAAGCATAATACGTCTTATAATATGAGTTAGATTGATAATAATAGGAGTAATGAGTATATTAATTGTCGTTCTATCGATCACATAAGCATAATATGGCTAATAATATGAGTTAGATTGCTAATAGTGAGTGTAATAAGTATAGTAATTGTCCTTCTGTCGATCATATAAGCATAATATGGCTAATAATATGAGTTAGATTGATAATAATAAGAGTAATAAGTATAGCAATTGTCGTTCTATCGATCATTTAAGCATAATATGGCTAATAATATGAGTCAGGTTGATAAAAATAAGAATAATAAGTATTGTAATTGTCGTTCTATCGATCATATAAGCATAATATGGCTAATAATATGAATTACGTTGACAATAATAAGAGTAATAAGTATAGTAATTGTCGTTCTATCGATCATATAAGCATAATATGGTTAATAATATGAGTTAGATTGATAATTGTCAGTGTAATAAGTGTAGCAATTGCCGTTCTGTCGATCATATAAGCATAATATGGCTAATAATATGGGTTAGATTGATAATAATAAGACTAATAAGTGTAGTAATTGTCGTTCTATCGATCATATAAGCATAATATGGCTAATAATATGAGTTACGTTGACAATAATAAGAGTAATAAGTATAGTAATTGTCGTTCTATTGATCACATAAGCATAATATGGCTAATCATATGAGTTAGATCGATAATAACAAGAGTAGTGGGTATAGTAATTGTCGTTCTATCGATCATTTAAGCATAATATGGCTAATAGTATGAGTTAGGTTGATAAAAATAAGAATAATAAGTATAGCAATTGTCGCTCTATCGATCATATAAGCATAATATGGCTAATAATATGAGTTACGTTGACCATAATAAGAGTAATAAGTATAGTAATTGTCGTTCTATCGATCATATAAGCATAATATGGATAATAATATGAGTTAGATTGATAATAGTGAGTGTAATAAGTATAGTAATTGTCGTTCTGTCGATCATATAAGCATAATATGGCTAATAGTATGAGTCAGGTTGATAAAAATAAGAATAATAAGTATTGTAATTGTCGTTCTATCGATCATATAAGCATAATATGGCAAATAATATGAGTTACGTTGACAATAATAAGAGTAATAAGTATAGTAATTGTCGTTCTATCGATCATATAAGCATAATATGGTTAATAATATGAGTTAGATTGATAATAGTGAGTGTAATAAGTATAGCAATTGTCGTTCTGTCGATCATATAAGCATAATATGGCTAATAATATGGGTTAGATTGATAATAATAAGAGTAATAAGTATAGTAATTGTCGTTCTATCGATCACATAAGCATAATATGGCTAATAATATGCGTTAGATTGATAATAATAAGAGTTGTGGGTATAGTAATTGTCGTTCTATCGATCATATAAGCATAATATGGCTAATAATATTAGTTAGATTGATAATAATAAGAGAAATAAGTATAGTAATTGTCGTTCTATCGATCATATCTGCATAATATGGTTAATAATTTGAGTTTGATTGATAATAGTGAGTGTAATAAGTATAGTAATTGTCGTTCTGTCGATCATATAAGCATAATATGGCTAATAATATGAGTTAGTTTGATAATAATAAGAGTAATAAGTATAGTAATTGCATTCTATCGATCACATAAGCATAATATGGCTAATAATATGAGTTAGATTGATAATGATAAGAGTAATATGTATAGTAACTGTCGTTCTATCGATCATATACGCATAATACGTCTAATAATATGAGTTAGATAGATAATAGTAAGAGAAATAAGTATAGTAATTGTCGTTCTATCGATCATATAAGCATAATATGGTTAATAATATGAGTTAGATTGATAATAGTGAGTGTAATAAGTATAGTAATTGTCGTTCTGTCGATCATATAACCATAAAATGGCTAATAATATGAGTTAGATGGATAATAATAAGAGTAATAAGTATAGTAATTGTCGTTCTATCGATCATTTAAGCATAATATGGCTAATAATATGAGTTACGTTGACCATAATAAGAGTAATAAGTATAGTAATTGTCGTTCTATCGATCATATAAGCATAATATGGATAATAATATGAGTTAGATTGATAATAGTGAGTGTAATAAGTATAGTAATTGTCGTTCTGTCGATCATATAAGCATAATATGGCTAATAATATGAGTTAGATTGATAATAATAAGAGTTGTGGGTATAGTAATTGTCGTTCTGTCGATCATATAAGCATAATATGGCTAATAATATGAGTTAGCTTGATAATCATAAGAGTCATAAGTATAGTAATTGCGTTCTATCGATCACATAAGCATAATATGGCTAATAATATGAGTTAGATTGATAATAATAAGAGTAATAAGTATAGTGATTGTCGTTCTATCGATCATATAAGCATAATACGTCTTATAATATGAGTTAGATTGATAATAATAGGAGTAATGAGTATATTAATTGTCGTTCTATCGATCACATAAGCATAATATGGCTAATAATATGAGTTAGATTGCTAATAGTGAGTGTAATAAGTATAGTAATTGTCCTTCTGTCGATCATATAAGCATAATATGGCTAATAATATGAGTTAGATTGATAATAATAAGAGTAATAAGTATAGCAATTGTCGTTCTATCGATCATTTAAGCATAATATGGCTAATAATATGAGTCAGGTTGATAAAAATAAGAATAATAAGTATTGTAATTGTCGTTCTATCGATCATATAAGCATAATATGGCTAATAATATGAATTACGTTGACAATAATAAGAGTAATAAGTATAGTAATTGTCGTTCTATCGATCATATAAGCATAATATGGTTAATAATATGAGTTAGATTGATAATTGTCAGTGTAATAAGTGTAGCAATTGCCGTTCTGTCGATCATATAAGCATAATATGGCTAATAATATGGGTTAGATTGATAATAATAAGACTAATAAGTGTAGTAATTGTCGTTCTATCGATCATATAAGCATAATATGGCTAATAATATGAGTTACGTTGACAATAATAAGAGAAATAAGTATAGTAATTGTCGTTCTATTGATCACATAAGCATAATATGGCTAATCATATGAGTTAGATCGATAATAACAAGAGTAGTGGGTATAGTAATTGTCGTTCTATCGATCATTTAAGCATAATATGGCTAATAGTATGAGTTAGGTTGATAAAAATAAGAATAATAAGTATAGCAATTGTCGCTCTATCGATCATATAAGCATAATATGGCTAATAATATGAGTTACGTTGACCATAATAAGAGTAATAAGTATAGTAATTGTCGTTCTATCGATCATATAAGCATAATATGGATAATAATATGAGTTAGATTGATAATAGTGAGTGTAATAAGTATAGTAATTGTCGTTCTGTCGATCATATAAGCATAATATGGCTAATAGTATGAGTCAGGTTGATAAAAATAAGAATAATAAGTATTGTAATTGTCGTTCTATCGATCATATAAGCATAATATGGCAAATAATATGAGTTACGTTGACAATAATAAGAGTAATAAGTATAGTAATTGTCGTTCTATCGATCATATAAGCATAATATGGTTAATAATATGAGTTAGATTGATAATAGTGAGTGTAATAAGTATAGCAATTGTCGTTCTGTCGATCATATAAGCATAATATGGCTAATAATATGGGTTAGATTGATAATAATAAGAGTAATAAGTATAGTAATTGTCGTTCTATCGATCACATAAGCATAATATGGCTAATAATATGCGTTAGATTGATAATAATAAGAGTTGTGGGTATAGTAATTGTCGTTCTATCGATCATATAAGCATAATATGGCTAATAATATTAGTTAGATTGATAATAATAAGAGAAATAAGTATAGTAATTGTCGTTCTATCGATCATATCTGCATAATATGGTTAATAATTTGAGTTTGATTGATAATAGTGAGTGTAATAAGTATAGTAATTGTCGTTCTGTCGATCATATAAGCATAATATGGCTAATAATATGAGTTAGTTTGATAATAATAAGAGTAATAAGTATAGTAATTGCATTCTATCGATCACATAAGCATAATATGGCTAATAATATGAGTTAGATTGATAATGATAAGAGTAATATGTATAGTAACTGTCGTTCTATCGATCATATACGCATAATACGTCTAATAATATGAGTTAGATAGATAATAATAAGAGAAATAAGTATAGTAATTGTCGTTCTATCGATCATATAAGCATAATATGGTTAATAATATGAGTTAGATTGATAATAGTGAGTGTAATAAGTATAGTAATTGTCGTTCTGTCGATCATATAACCATAAAATGGCTAATAATATGAGTTAGATGGATAATAATAAGAGTAATAAGTACAGTAATTGTCGTTCTATCGATCATATAAGCATAATATGGCTAATAATATGAGTTACGTTGACAATAATAAGAGTAATAAGTATAGTAATTGTCGTTCTATTGATCACATAAGCATAATATGGCTAATAATATGAGTCAGGTTGATAAAAATAAGAATAATAAGTATTGTAATCGTCGTTCTATCGATCATATAAGCATAATATGGCTAATAATATGAATTACGTTGACAATAATAAGAGTAATAAGTATAGTAATTGTCGTTCTATCGATCATATAAGCATAATATGGTTAATAATATGAGTTAGATTGATAATTGTCAGTGTAATAAGTGTAGCAATTGCCGTTCTGTCGATCATATAAGCATAATATGGCTAATAATATGGGTTAGATTGATAATAATAAGACTAATAAGTGTAGTAATTGTCGTTCTATCGATCATATAAGCATAATATGGCTAATAATATGAGTTACGTTGACAATAATAAGAGTAATAAGTATAGTAATTGTCGTTCTATTGATCACATAAGCATAATATGGCTAATCATATGAGTTAGATCGATAATAACAAGAGTAGTGGGTATAGTAATTGTCGTTCTATCGATCATTTAAGCATAATATGGCTAATAGTATGAGTTAGGTTGATAAAAATAAGAATAATAAGTATAGCAATTGTCGCTCTATCGATCATATAAGCATAATATGGCTAATAATATGAGTTACGTTGACCATAATAAGAGTAATAAGTATAGTAATTGTCGTTCTATCGATCATATAAGCATAATATGGATAATAATATGAGTTAGATTGATAATAGTGAGTGTAATAAGTATAGTAATTGTCGTTCTGTCGATCATATAAGCATAATATGGCTAATAATATGAGTTACGTTGACCATAATAAGAGTAATAAGTATAGTAATTGTCGTTCTATCGATCATATAAGCATAATATGGTTAATAATATGAGTTAGATTGATAATTATAAGAGAAATAAGTATAGTAATTGTCGTTCTATCGATCATATCTGCATAATATGGTTAATAATTTGAGTTTGATTGATAATAGTGAGTGTAATAAGTATAGTAATTGTCGTTCTGTCGATCATATAAGCATAATATGGCTAATAAGATGAGTTAGTTTGATAATAATAAGAGTAATAAGTATAGTAATTGCGTTCTATCGATCACATAAGCATAATATGGCTAATAATATGAGTTAGATTGATAATGATAAGAGTAATATGTATAGTAACTGTCGTTCTATCGATCATATAAGCATAATACGTCTAATAATATGAGTTAGATAGATAATAATAAGAGAAATAAGTATAGTAATTGTCGTTCTATCGATCATATAAGCATAATATGGTTAATAATATGAGTTAGATTGATAATAGTGAGTGTAATAAGTATAGTAATTGTCGTTCTGTCGATCATATAAGCATAAAATGGCTAATAATATGAGTTAGATTGATAATAATAAGAGTAATAAGTATAGTAATTGTCGTTCTATCGATCATTTAAGCATAATATGGCTAATAATATGAGTTACGTTGACCATAATAAGAGTAATAAGTATAGTAATTGTCGTTCTATCGATCATATAAGCATAATATGGATAATAATATGAGTTAGATTGATAATAGTGAGTGTAATAAGTATAGTAATTGTCGTTCTGTCGATCATATAAGCATAATATGGCTAATAGTATGAGTCAGGTTGATAAAAATAAGAATAATAAGTATTGTAATTGTCGTTCTATCGATCATATAAGCATAATATGGCTAATAATATGAGTTACGTTGACAATAATAAGAGTAATAAGTATAGTAATTGTCGTTCTATCGATCATTTAATCATAATATGGCTAATAATATGAGTTACGTTGACCATAATAAGAGTAATAAGTATAGTAATTGTCGTTCTATCGATCATATAAGCATAATATGGTTAAAAATATGAGTTAGATTGATAATAGTGAGTGTAATAAGTATAGTAATTGTCCTTCTGTCGATCATATAAGCATAATATGGCTAATAATATGAGTTAGATTGATAATAATAAGAGTAATAAGTATAGCAATTGTCGTTCTATCGATCATTTAAGCATAATATGGCTAATAATATGAGTCAGGTTGGTAAAAATAAGAATAATAAGAATTGTATTTGTCGTTCTATCGATCATATAAGCATAATATGGCTAATAATATGAGTTACGTTGACAATAATAAGAGTAATAAGTATAGTAATTGTCGTTCTATCGATCATATAAGCATAATATGGTTAATAATATGAGTTAGATTGATAATAGTGAGTGTAATAAGTGTAGCAATTGCCGTTCTGTCGATCATATAAGCATAATATGGCTAATAATATGGGTTAGATTGATAATAATAAGAGTAATAAGTATAGTAATTTTCGTTCTATCGATCACATAAGCATAATATGGCTAATAATATGAGTTAGATTGATAATAATAAGAGTTGTGGGTATAGTAATTGTCGTTCTGTCGATCATATAAGCATAATATGGCTAATAATATGAGTTAGCTTGATAATCATAAGAGTCATAAGTATAGTAATTGCGTTCTATCGATCACATAAGCATAATATGGCTAATAATATGAGTTAGATTGATAATAATAAGAGTAATAAGTATAGTGATTGTCGTTCTATCGATCATATAAGCATAATACGTCTTATAATATGAGTTAGATTGATAATAATAGGAGTAATGAGTATATTAATTGTCGTTCTATCGATCACATAAGCATAATATGGCTAATAATATGAGTTAGATTGCTAATAGTGAGTGTAATAAGTATAGTAATTGTCCTTCTGTCGATCATATAAGCATAATATGGCTAATAATATGAGTTAGATTGATAATAATAAGAGTAATAAGTATAGCAATTGTCGTTCTATCGATCATTTAAGCATAATATGGCTAATAATATGAGTCAGGTTGATAAAAATAAGAATAATAAGTATTGTAATTGTCGTTCTATCGATCATATAAGCATAATATGGCTAATAATATGAATTACGTTGACAATAATAAGAGTAATAAGTATAGTAATTGTCGTTCTATCGATCATATAAGCATAATATGGTTAATAATATGAGTTAGATTGATAATTGTCAGTGTAATAAGTGTAGCAATTGCCGTTCTGTCGATCATATAAGCATAATATGGCTAATAATATGGGTTAGATTGATAATAATAAGAGTAATAAGTATAGTAATTGTCGTTCTATCGATCATATAAGCATAATATGGCTAATAATATTAGTTAGATTGATAATAATAAGAGAAATAAGTATAGTAATTGTCGTTCTATCGATCATATCTGCATAATATGGTTAATAATTTGAGTTTGATTGATAATAGTGAGTGTAATAAGTATAGTAATTGTCGTTCTGTCGATCATATAAGCATAATATGGCTAATAATATGAGTTAGTTTGATAATAATAAGAGTAATAAGTATAGTAATTGCATTCTATCGATCACATAAGCATAATATGGCTAATAATATGAGTTAGATTGATAATGATAAGAGTAATATGTATAGTAACTGTCGTTCTATCGATCATATACGCATAATACGTCTAATAATATGAGTTAGATAGATAATAATAAGAGAAATAAGTATAGTAATTGTCGTTCTATCGATCATATAAGCATAATATGGTTAATAATATGAGTTACGTTGACCATAATAAGAGTAATAAGTATAGTAATTGTCGTTCTATCGATCATATAAGCATAATATGGATAATAATATGAGTTAGATTGATAATAGTGAGTGTAATAAGTATAGTAATTGTCGTTCTGTCGATCATATAAGCATAATATGGCTAATAGTATGAGTCAGGTTGATAAAAATAAGAATAATAAGTATTGTAATTGTCGTTCTATCGATCATATAAGCATAATATGGCTAATAATATGAGTTACGTTGACAATAATAAGAGTAATAAGTATAGTAATTGTCGTTCTATCGATCATTTAAGCATAATATGGCTAATAATATGAGTTACGTTGACCATAATAAGAGTAATAAGTATAGTAATTGTCGTTCTATCGATCATATAAGCATAATATGGTTAAAAATATGAGTTAGATTGATAATAGTGAGTGTAATAAGTATAGTAATTGTCCTTCTGTCGATCATATAAGCATAATATGGCTAATAATATGAGTTAGATTGATAATAATAAGAGTAATAAGTATAGCCATTGTCGTTCTATCGATCATTTAAGCATAATATGGCTAATAATATGAGTCAGGTTGATAAAAATAAGAATAATAAGTATTGTAATCGTCGTTCTATCGATCATATAAGCATAATATGGCTAATAATATGAATTACGTTGACAATAATGAGAGTAATAAGTATAGTAATTGTCGTTCTATCGATCATATAAGCATAATATGGTTAATAATATGAGTTAGATTGATAATAGTGAGTGTAATAAGTGTAGCAATTGCCGTTCTGACGATCATATAAGCATAATATGGCTAATAATATGGGTTAGATTGATAACAATAAGACTAATAAGTATAGTAATTGTCGTTCTATCGATCATATAAGCATAATATTGCTAATAATATGAGTTACGTTGACAATAATAAGAGTAATAAGTATAGTAATTGTCGTTCTATCGATCATATAAGCATAATATGGATAATAATATGAGTTAGATTGATAATAGTGAGTGTAATAAGTATAGTAATTGTCGTTCTGTCGATCATATAAGCATAATATGGCTAATAGTATGAGTCAGGTTGATAAAAATAAGAATAATAAGTATTGTAATTGTCGTTCTATCGATCATATAAGCATAATATGGCAAATAATATGAGTTACGTTGACAATAATAAGAGTAATAAGTATAGTAATTGTCGTTCTATCGATCATATAAGCATAATATGGATAATAATATGAGTTAGATTGATAATAGTGAGTGTAATAAGTATAGTAATTGTCCTTCTGTCGATCATATAAGCATAATATGGCTAATAATATGAGTTAGATTGATAATAATAAGAGTAATAAGTATAGCAATTGTCGTTCTATCGATCATTTAAGCATAATATGGCTAATAATATGAGTCAGGTTGATAAAAATAAGAATAATAAGTATTGTATTTGTCGTTCTATCGATCATATAAGCATAATATGGCTAATAATATGAGTTACGTTGACAATAATAAGAGTAATAAGTATAGTAATTGTCGTTCTATCGATCATATAAGCATAATATGGATAATAATATGAGTTAGATTGATAATAGTGAGTGTAATAAGTATAGTAATTGTCGTTCTGTCGATCATATAAGCATAATATGGCTAATAGTATGAGTCAGGTTGATAAAAATAAGAATAATAAGTATTGTAATTGTCGTTCTATCGATCATATAAGCATAATATGGCAAATAATATGAGTTACGTTGACAATAATAAGAGTAATAAGTATAGTAATTGTCGTTCTATCGATCATATAAGCATAATATGGTTAATAATATGAGTTAGATTGATAATAGTGAGTGTAATAAGTATAGCAATTGTCGTTCTATCGATCATTTAAGCATAATATGGCTAATAATATGAGTTACGTTGACCATAATAAGAGTAATAAGTATAGTAATTGTCGTTCTATCGATCATATAAGCATAATATGGTTAAAAATATGAGTTAGATTGATAATAGTGAGTGTAATAAGTATAGTAATTGTCCTTCTGTCGATCATATAAGCATAATATGGCTAATAATATGAGTTAGATTGATAATAATAAGAGTAATAAGTATAGCAATTGTCGATCTATCGATCATTTAAGCATAATATGGCTAATAATATGAGTCAGGTTGATAAAAATAAGAATAATAAGTATTGTATTTGTCGTTCTATCGATCATATAAGCATAATATGGCTAATAATATGAGTTACGTTGACAATAATAAGAGTAATAAGTATAGTAATTGTCGTTCTATCGATCATATAAGCATAATATGGTTAATAATATGAGTTAGATTGATAATAGTGAGTGTAATAAGTGTAGCAATTGCCGTTCTGTCGATCATATATGCATAATATGGCTAATAATATGGGTTAGATTGATAATAATAAGAGTAATAAGTATAGTAATTTTCGTTCTATCGATCACATAAGCATAATATGGCTAATAATATGAGTTACGTTGACAATGATAAGAGTAATAAGTATAGTAATTGTCGTTCTGTCGATCATATAAGCATAATACGTCTTATAATATGAGTTAGATTGATAATAATAGGAGTAATGAGTATATTAATTGTCGTTCTATCGATCACATAAGCATAATATGGCTAATAATATGAGTTAGATTGCTAATTGTGAGTGTAATAAGTATAGCAATTGTCCTTCTGTCGATCATATAAGCATAATATGGCTAATAATATGAGTTAGATTGATAATAATAAGAGTAATAAGTATAGCAATTGTCGTTCTATCGATCATTTAAGCATAATATGGCTAATAATATGAGTCAGGTTGATAAAAATAAGAATAATAAGTATTGTGATTGTCGTTCTATCGATCATATAAGCATAATATGGCTAATGATATGAATTACGTTGACAATAATGAGAGTAATAAGTATAGTAATTGTCGTTCTATCGATCATATAAGCATAATATGGTTAATAATATGAGTTAGGTTGATAATAGTGAGTGTAATAAGTGTAGCAATTGCCGTTCTGTCGATCATATAAGCATAATATGGCTAATAATATGGGTTAGATTGATAATAATAAGAGTAATAAGTATAGTAATTTTCGTTCTATCGATCACATAAGCATAATATGGCTAATAATATGAGTTAGATTGATAATAATAAGAGTTGTGGGTATAGTAATTGTCGTTCTATCGATCATATAAGCATAATATGGCTAATAATATGAGTTAGATTGATAATAATACGACTAATAAGTATAGTAATTGTCGTTCTATCGATCATATAAGCATAATATGGCTAATAATATGAGTTATGTTGACAATAATAAGAGTAATATGTATAGTAATTGTCGTTCTATCGATCATATAAGCATAATATGGTCAATAATATGAGTTAGATTGATAATAGTGAGTGTAATAAGTATAGTAATTGTCGTTCTGTCGATCATATCTGCATAATATGGTTAATAATATGAGTTAGATTGATAATAGTGAGTGTAATAAGTATAGTAATTATGGTTCTATTGCTCATATAAGCATAATATGGTTAATAATATGAGTTAGATTGACAATAATAAGAGTAATAAGTATAGTAATTGTCGTTCTCTCGATCACATAAGCATAAAATGGCTAATAATGTGAGGTAGATTGATAATAATAAGAGTAATGAGTATAGTAATTGTAGTTCTATCGATCATATCTGCATAATATGGCTAATAATATGAGTTAGATTGATAATAGTAAGAGTAATAAGTATAGTAATTGTCGTCCTATCAATCATATCTGCATAATATGGTTAATAATATGAGTTAGATTGATAATAGTGAGTGTAATAAGTATAGTAATTTTCGTTCTATCGATCACATAAGCATAATATGGCTAATAATATGAGTTAGATTGATAATAATAAGAGTAATAAGTATAGTAATTGCGTTCTATCGATCACATAAGCATAATATGGCTAATAATATGAGTTAGATTGATAATAGTGAGTGTAATAAGTATAGTAATTGTCGTTCTGTCCATCATATAAGCATAAAATGGCTAATAATATGAGTTAGATTGATAATAATAAGAGTAATAAGTATAGTAATTGTCGTTCTATCGATCATTTAAGCATAATATGGCTAATAATATGAGTTAGGTTGATAAAAAAAAGAATAATAAGTATAGTAATTGTCGTTCTATCGATCATATAAGCATAATATGGCTAATAATATAAGTTAGGTTGATAATAGTAAGAGTAATAAGTATAGTAAATGGCGTGCTATCGATCATATCTGCATAATATGGTTAATAATATGAGTTACATTGATAATAGTGAGTGAAATAAGTATAGTAATTGTCGTTCTATCGATCATATTAGCATAATATGGTTAATAGTATGAGTTAGATTGATAATAGTGAGTGTAATAAGTATAGCAATTGTCGTTCTGTCGATCATATAAGCATAATATGGCTAATAATATGGGTTAGATTGATAATAATAAGAGTAATAAGTATAGTAATTGTCGTTCTATCGATCACATAAGCATAATATGGCTAATAATATGCGTTAGATTGATAATAATAAGAGTTGTGGGTATAGTAATTGTCGTTCTATCGATCATATAAGCATAATATGGCTAATAATATTAGTTAGATTGATAATAATAAGAGAAATAAGTATAGTAATTGTCGTTCTATCGATCATATCTGCATAATATGGTTAATAATTTGAGTTTGATTGATAATAGTGAGTGTAATAAGTATAGTAATTGTCGTTCTGTCGATCATATAAGCATAATATGGCTAATAATATGAGTTAGTTTGATAATAATAAGAGTAATAAGTATAGTAATTGCATTCTATCGATCACATAAGCATAATATGGCTAATAATATGAGTTAGATTGATAATGATAAGAGTAATATGTATAGTAACTGTCGTTCTATCGATCATATACGCATAATACGTCTAATAATATGAGTTAGATAGATAATAATAAGAGAAATAAGTATAGTAATTGTCGTTCTATCGATCATATAAGCATAATATGGTTAATAATATGAGTTAGATTGATAATAGTGAGTGTAATAAGTATAGTAATTGTCGTTCTGTCGATCATATAACCATAAAATGGCTAATAATATGAGTTAGATGGATAATAATAAGAGTAATAAGTATAGTAATTGTCGTTCTATCGATCATTTAAGCATAATATGGCTAATAATATGAGTTACGTTGACCATAATAAGAGTAATAAGTATAGTAATTGTCGTTCTATCGATCATATAAGCATAATATGGATAATAATATGAGTTAGATTGATAATAGTGAGTGTAATAAGTATAGTAATTGTCGTTCCGTCGATCATATAAGCATAATATGGCTAATAGTATGAGTCAGGTTGATAAAAATAAGAATAATAAGTATTGTAATTGTCGTTCTATCGATCATATAAGCATAATATGGCTAATAATATGAGTTACGTTGACAATAATAAGAGTAATAAGTATAGTAATTGTCGTTCTATCGATCATTTAAGCATAATATGGCTAATAATATGAGTTACGTTGACCATAATAAGAGTAATAAGTATAGTAATTGTCGTTCTATCGATCATATAAGCATAATATGGTTAAAAATATGAGTTAGATTGATAATAGTGAGTGTAATAAGTATAGTAATTGTCCTTCTGTCGATCATATAAGCATAATATGGCTAATAATATGAGTTAGATTGATAATAATAAGAGTAATAAGTATAGCAATTGTCGTTCTATCGATCATTTAAGCATAATATGGCTAATAATATGAGTCAGGTTGATAAAAATAAGAATAATAAGTATTGTAATCGTCGTTCTATCGATCATATAAGCATAATATGGCTAATAATATGAATTACGTTGACAATAATAAGAGTAATAAGTATAGTAATTGTCGTTCTATCGATCATATAAGCATAATATGGTTAATAATATGAGTTAGATTGATAATAGTGAGTGTAATAAGTGTAGCAATTGCCGTTCTGTCGATCATATAAGCATAATATGGCTAATAATATGGGTTAGATTGATAACAATAAGACTAATAAGTATAGTAATTGTCGTTCTATCGATCATATAAGCATAATATTGCTAATAATATGAGTTACGTTGACAATAATAAGAGTAATAAGTATAGTAATTGTCGTTCTATCGATCATATAAGCATAATATGGATAATAATATGAGTTAGATTGATAATAGTGAGTGTAATAAGTATAGTAATTGTCGTTCTGTCGATCATATAAGCATAATATGGCTAATAGTATGAGTCAGGTTGATAAAAATAAGAATAATAAGTATTGTAATTGTCGTTCTATCGATCATATAAGCATAATATGGCAAATAATATGAGTTACGTTGACAATAATAAGAGTAATAAGTATAGTAATTGTCGTTCTATCGATCATATAAGCATAATATGGTTAATAATATGAGTTAGATTGATAATAGTGAGTGTAATAAGTATAGCAATTGTCGTTCTATCGATCATTTAAGCATAATATGGCTAATAATATGAGTTACGTTGACCATAATAAGAGTAATAAGTATAGTAATTGTCGTTCTATCGATCATATAAGCATAATATGGTTAAAAATATGAGTTAGATTGATAATAGTGAGTGTAATAAGTATAGTAATTGTCCTTCTGTCGATCATATAAGCATAATATGGCTAATAATATGAGTTAGATTGATAATAATAAGAGTAATAAGTATAGCAATTGTCGTTCTATCGATCATTTAAGCATAATATGGCTAATAACATGAGTCAGGTTGATAAAAATAAGAATAATAAGTATTGTATTTGTCGTTCTATCGATCATATAAGCATAATATGGCTAATAATATGAGTTACGTTGACAATAATAAGAGTAATAAGTATAGTAATTGTCGTTCTATCGATCATATAAGCATAATATGGATAATAATATGAGTTAGATTGATAATAGTGAGTGTAATAAGTATAGTAATTGTCGTTCTGTCGATCATATAAGCATAATATGGCTAATAGTATGAGTCAGGTTGATAAAAATAAGAATAATAAGTATTGTAATTGTCGTTCTATCGATCATATAAGCATAATATGGCAAATAATATGAGTTACGTTGACAATAATAAGAGTAATAAGTATAGTAATTGTCGTTCTATCGACCATATAAGCATAATATGGTTAATAATATGAGTTAGATTGATAATAGTGAGAGTAATAAGTATAGCAATTGTCGTTCTATCGATCATTTAAGCATAATATGGCTAATAATATGAGTTACGTTGACCATAATAAGAGTAATAAGTATAGTAATTGTCGTTCTATCGATCATATAAGCATAATATGGTTAAAAATATGAGTTAGATTGATAATAGTGAGTGTAATAAGTATAGTAATTGTCCTTCTGTCGATCATATAAGCATAATATGGCTAATAATATGAGTTAGATTGATAATAATAAGAGTAATAAGTATAGCAATTGTCGATCTATCGATCATTTAAGCATAATATGGCTAATAATATGAGTCAGGTTGATAAAAATAAGAATAATAAGTATTGTATTTGTCGTTCTATCGATCATATAAGCATAATATGGCTAATAATATGAGTTACGTTGACAATAATAAGAGTAATAAGTATAGTAATTGTCGTTCTATCGATCATATAAGCATAATATGGTTAATAATATGAGTTAGATTGATAATAGTGAGTGTAATAAGTGTAGCAATTGCCGTTCTGTCGATCATATAAGCATAATATGGCTAATAATATGGGTTAGATTGATAATAATAAGAGCAATAAGTATAGTAATTTTCGTTCTATCGATCACATAAGCATAATATGGCTAATAATATGAGTTACGTTGACAATGATAAGAGTAATAAGTATAGTAATTGTCGTTCTGTCGATCATATAAGCATAATATGGCTAATAATATGAGTTAGCTTGATAATCATAAGAGTCATAAGTATAGTAATTGCGTTCTATCGATCACATAAGCATAATATGGCTAATAATATGAGTTAGATTGATAATAATAAGAGTAATAAGTATAGTGATTGTCGTTCTATCGATCATATAAGCATAATACGTCTTATAATATGAGTTAGATTGATAATAATAGGAGTAATGAGTATATTAATTGTCGTTCTATCGATCACATAAGCATAATATGGCTAATAATATGAGTTAGATTGCTAATAGTGAGTGTAATAAGTATAGTAATTGTCCTTCTGTCGATCATATAAGCATAATATGGCTAATAATATGAGTTAGATTGATAATAATAAGAGTAATAAGTATAGCAATTGTCGTTCTATCGATCATTTAAGCATAATATGGCTAATAATATGAGTCAGGTTGATAAAAATAAGAATAATAAGTATTGTGATTGTCGTTCTATCGATCATATAAGCATAATATGGCTAATGATATGAATTACGTTGACAATAATGAGAGTAATAAGTATAGTAATTGTCGTTCTATCGATCATATAAGCATAATATGGTTAATAATATGAGTTAGGTTGATAATAGTGAGTGTAATAAGTGTAGCAATTGCCGTTCTGTCGATCATATAAGCATAATATGGCTAATAATATGGGTTAGATTGATAATAATAAGAGTAATAAGTATAGTAATTTTCGTTCTATCGATCACATAAGCATAATATGGCTAATAATATGAGTTAGATTGATAATAATAAGAGTTGTGGGGGTAGTAATTGTCGTTCTATCGATCATATAAGCATAATATGGCTAATAATATGAGTTAGATTGATAATAATACGACTAATAAGTATAGTAATTGTCGTTCTATCGATCATATAAGCATAATATGGCTAATAATATGAGTTACGTTGACAATAATAAGAGTAATATGTATAGTAATT